>NW_027643546.1:0-30000 GCF_032717465.1 Coenobita brevimanus
CTCTAGAGGGCGTCGTGGGAGACCCCTGTCACTTCCCCGTGAGGGTCTTGCCTAACCTAGCCCTAACAGATATGCCACCCTTGCCGCCTCCTATAACCAGGACTCCTTCAATGAGGCCCCCCTTCGTGGAAGTAGCCCTAACGGTACCCCCTTCAGGGTTCGGACTTCGTACTCACGGCAAGGGGACTCTAAGGTGGCAGGCCGGAATGCCATAGCTGACAAAGAGTAGAAAAGGAACGTGGAGGAGACCACAAAAAAGTCACTGAAGTTAACTGCAAGTTCCACACTAGATAGCAGCGCGAAAGTCCTGGGAGATGTGATTCCAAGTTTGACTACCAGGGGACTGGGGAAGAGATGTTAATGCTGCAAGCGCTGGGAGAAGAATGGCGTATCCACTCCATTCCTTTCCTTTCCTTTCCTAAGATTTCCTGCACCCGTAGTGCAGGCCGGGCCATACATTAGCCCAGTCGGTGAGTTGTCGAATTAACGGTGGTCCAGAGGAAACTGCTGAGTTAGGGTGTTGAATAGGTCCATGTTCCGGCTTAGCCGGAGGTTCTTTTGGACTTTGATAATAAACTGATCGGTGTTATTGGCTAGGTAATCGTTGAGCTTGTCGTTGAAGTCGTTGATGTCAAATGTGGGGTCAGCGTCAGTACGTGGGTCGTCTGTCGGTGGCGTCGATCCGGAAGTAGCTGCCTGGGAGGTAGCAGTCTCGGTGGCCTTGCGCTTCCTCTGTGCTCTCCTGGGTGTCGGTGGAGAAGCACAGGGTGGCGTGGTGGTAGTTTGGTGGTCAGGCTGGTCGGCTGCACGCTGTGGCGGGGGTGTAGGAGGCTCCCCATGGTCGTCAGTGGTGCCGGAGGTCTCCATAGGCTGTGCAGGGTTGGTGGTGATAGAGGCAGTCAACTTGTTCAAAGGAGCATCGAGCTGCAGCCTTTTCCGCGGTGTTGGGCGGGGTTGGGAAGGCTGCAGCTTAGGGGCACGATGCTCCTGACGAGGGGCTGGCCGTGCACCACGGGCGAAGCTCTGGGGGATGACAAGGCGCGGAAGGCCATTCTCCTCAAAGATCTGGGGGAGGAGAATAAGCAACGCATCCTTGTCACCGCCACAGAAAGCACTCGCCGTCGCGATGCACATGCTGACGATGGTGTCAATCTCCCCAGTACATCGACGATCCCTGGGCCGGCGTCCCCGGGCCGTGGGGCGCCGCCGTGCATGAGCAGAGCCCTGCACGGGTGCACCCCCGGCCCGGTGACGTCCTTGGCCTCAGGACCCTTCGGTGTCTGGTGGAGAGTGAAAACCGCCGTCTCGCCCTCGCCTAACGAGCGCTGAAGACGTGGTGAAGCAGGTGCAACGATCCCCAGGCGGTGCACGAATACATCGGCGCCGGTGTCCTGGCGCCGGATGAATCCGTACCCCGCCTTCACGTTGTACCACTTCACAGTCCCCGTGATGGTAACGGCTCGTGGTGACTGCTCCCTGCCTGTGGTGGCCCCCCTCAACGGGTCGAAGGCCGAGGCGGGTGAAGAAGGCGTGGGAAGAACAGGTGTTGCTGCCATCGCTGCTCTGGAGGAAGTGTATCCACTCCAAGCTGCCACAGATATTTATAGCCTAACCTCAGTCTAGTGCATACAGAATCTTTCCACTTATTTCTATATTTTCCATATGTGAAGTGGGTTCTCAGAGCAACGTTAGTATAGTTATACATAGTTTCACTACTAGAATGTTGCTGCTCCATTCTCTGATTTTCCTCTTGACCTTGTTGTGTTCTTATTATAGTTTTAATCTGTTTCAAGGTTAGTTGGCATACTACATCTATGTCTTCTTTTTCTGCTGCACTCTTGGCTAGTTAATCAGCTCTTTCGTTCCCTGGTATTCCAACATGGGATGGTATCCATGTGAATGATATGAATCTACCCGATTGCTTGAGCTGATGCAGGACAGCTCTACACTGGAAGACTACGTCTGCCAGTGCAGGTGCTGTGCTCTTAAGGGACTCCAGTGCTCCTCGGCTGTCTACGAAGAAGCACACGTCTTCACCTCCTGTGATCTCCCTGAGGCCGTATAATATTGCATATAGCTGTGCCTGAGTGGAAGACACGTTGTTGCTTATTCTAAAATTTATTTCGCTCTGTACACATGCACTGTCTGCTTTGTCTAATATTACGATCCCACACCCTGCTCTGCCATCCTCTCTGACCGAACCATCGCAGTAGACGTGAGCAGTGTTTTCATTGTAGAGTTTATTTATTTGGTTTTGTGCATGTGTCCTTAACACACCTACAGCATAACATTCTTTCTTTTTCTGTAGTGGAGATATGCTCACCTTTACCTCTTCCTCTTCCCAGGGTGGAGGCCTAGGTGCCTGTGGTATCTCCTCACAGAAGTTTTGTACCTCGTATTTGAGTACGTTCCTCGAATGGTCTTTCACATAGCCATTCTTGCCTTGCCTCCAGAAGGTTCTGGTTCCGTTAACAACATCTTTGATGCTGTTACGGAGTCCCAGTCCGCTTTCTGACCGCATGTGTCTTATTGCAGCCGCCACATTGTCTTCCTGAATTCTATTTTTTACACTCTGCAAATTTAGCTCAAGTCTCATGACATCTATCATGGTGTTCTTTGGGCAGCTAAGTATGATTCTCATTGCGGCATTCTGGATTTTTTCAAGTTTTTCCAGCCTTCCTTCACCAAGGGAAGAGAGGACTGGGCTTGCGTACTCTAATACCGATCTGACAGTAGTGAGGTACATAATTTTTAGTACTGGTACACCCACCCCTGCACCACTATAGGCCATTGATCTCAAGGGCTGCAATCGTGCCTTGCATTGCGTTATTATGTGGGTCATCTCGGCATCTTTACAGTCTGCTGTGTAGCCGATATACATACCTAGGTACTTGTAAATTCTCACCCTCTTGATGTTTTTGCCATTAATTACTAAAGGTTTTTCCCCTAACGCACGGCACTGGAACTTTGTCTTACTCTCGTTAATTACAAGACCCAGACTTTTGATCAGGTTGCCGAACCTGTTCAGTGCAGTTTGCATAACATCAAAAGTTTTGGACTGTATCATGATGTCGTCGGCATAAATTACTGCACTGACCCCGAAACCCAGGTTTTCACGCGCCACTTTGTTCATTAAAAGATTGAAAAGTAATGGGCTTAGGACTCCTCCCTGTGGTGTACCAAGCTCTAGATGCTTTTCCCGGGAGAGTGTCCCTTTGGTCCACACCTGGGCCCGCCGCCCAAAGAGATAATCCCCCACCCAGTGCAGCAATCTTCCCCTTACCCCCAAGCTAGCTAATTCATATAAAATTACTTCTCCATTGGCCTTATCGAAATCACCCTTGAGGTCAATGAATACCCTGCAGTAGTCAGTATCGCTTGAAAGGCACTTAATGACGGCGTCTTTTGTCCCTTTACCTTTCATAAAGCCATACAGATTCACACGTAGAGACAGTTTAGTATCCTTGGTGAGGGTGGCATAAGCTGGAAGTGTGAGTGTTTCACTATGAGCACTGCAACCGTCACCCAGGACCAAATGTCCTATACCTTTAACAATCTGTATTGTCTTACTTATCTCATTAACAGCACAATTAAGAGTAAATTGCATAGGCTTATTCGTAGAAAAGCACCACTTATCGTTATTCTTAACAAATACAGGAACAAAGTTTTTAATGACTCTTTTCCTACAAAGCTGAGGCGCAAAGTCCTTGTTGAGGAATGTAGCACTCTCACATGTGCTAGTACTTGACCTCAGCACTGGACTCTGCGGCTCGCACACCAGCAACTGCTGATGAGTGCGGCACTGAGTGAAATCGTCCATAAGCATATAATGTAAGCGATTTTCACTCAGTGCAATGAATTTGGCAGAGGGGACAGTCTGTACATAGACATCTGTGTCAGGGACTTTATAAGGCAAGGAAGTGATCCGGAAGACATCAAAAGTATCTGCCGGGTCACCCTGAACCGGACCATAGTAAGTAGAAGCACACTGAAGAGGGAGTCTTGCGAGGCACTACCTTAACGAGATCCCTATATAACGCAAGGTATTCGGGTCGAGCAGGGAAAAGCAGTCCTGGTCTCATTAAAGAAATATTATTTAAAAGTTCCAGCAATAAGGTATTTGGCACGATGTCCACACTCAGACGAGCTTGCATCATATTCTGTAGGCCTAACTTAATCCTCACATGATCGGCAATGATATCCGACAAAGCTAACTGGAGATTAAGAAAAGCCTCAAATATGCGAGCTTCGCCTTCTAACGCTAGAGTTTTTATGGAGAAGAGCCGAATTACAGCATGTGAAATATTAGCTGCCCGCTGCAATTTAGTAATTGCAGCATGCATATGTGACATGTCTCTTATGGTCGTATTTAGTATTTGGGAGTGAACATTTAACACTCGACGCTCATTCTCGGACATCTGTTCAATTTGACCCAATCTAGTGTGAATTTCGTCCACCTGATTCTGGGTAGCAGTCCCAAATAAAGCATTAGCAATATTGCCAACAAGATCAATTGCGCCTCTAGTTCTACGACCTGACAGTGGTTTATCCGACAACAAATAATTAACAGAGTTCTTTAAGTCATCAAATCTAATTCTAAACTCATGTTGAAATGATTTCAAAGTCTCTCTTAATGACGACACAAGGGTGGATGAGTTGTCCATGTGATCTATATTCCACTGGACAGAGTCAACCAGATCCTGTGCCTCAGTAAGTGGTCGGTATAACTCATCCTGTATTAACAAGACAGGGACAACATAATGATTTCCAGTTGATATAAGTTTGGAGACTGGAGAACAGATGAGGCCTGTTGGAGCAGGTTTCTCAACGTGGGGGTCAATGTGCCTAGTCTTTCCTGATGCTACGACTGCGAGCAGCATAATCTGGAACAAAAATAAAATAGCATGACTAGTAACTTATTCTTTACTTGTCTTCCTGTCAGTGTGTTCTATTGGCCTATCCATAACTAGAGATAAATCATCTACTGTTGTGCGTGATCTTAGGCTGTATCTAGGGGCCGACGCAGGGCTGAGGCTGCTAGCCGGGGAGAAACGATCTGGCGCCGGGCCGACCACTTTACTCGGGGACTCCCCTTCTCCACTCGCCTCGTGACTGCTCGCTCCGTTTTCTATCTCGCCTCCATCCTCGCTCTCATTTTCGCTTCTACTTTCATTATCACTTTCATTCCCACTCTGCTGAACTGGGTTGGTAGCACCCATAGAGCTTTGATTTACTGGCGTGTTGGATGATTGTGTCGCACCGCGGCTAGATACCGGAATGGCTGTAAAATCATCTGAGCCGTCCTCGCCATCACCATCATCATCATCATCATCTGTTTCATATACTGGGTATGCCCTACGTACATTCTTATTATCCTTAGTGGTGAGGCAAGATTCGGGGATTACTCGCACACGATCAACATGAAGGGTGGAGACAGCTCCATCCTTCACACGTCGTACTTTAATTACAACATCACTAACACGCTCCGTGACTCTGTATGGTCCTGCATAGAGAGGCTGTAACTTCTTAGCAACTCCCCGTTTAGGAATCGTGCGTACGTACACTCTGTCTCCTGCCTTGATCGGTTTTACTACAGCCTTTTTAGCCCTGTAATTCTCATTCTCGGTACTAGCCCGGTCCAAGTACAATTGACATCTTTGAAATACTTTAGTGGCCATGGCTGCTAGCATATGTTTCGCATCATCTACATTGTAATGAGGTTGAGTCTCATGTATCGTTTCATAGGGTACTTGTGGGTCTCTCAGGTACAACAGGAAATAGGGCGGGTCCCTGATCGACCTATTATACCCTGAATTATAAGCTATGCATGCCAAATGTATCATTCGGTGCCAATGGTTTGCATTACGTCGATCATCGTACGTAAGATTTGAATGACAGTTCCGTTCACTCTTTCTACTAATCCATTCGCAGAAGGGTGATATGGAGTCGTAGTGACGTGCTTCAATTTCAATATTTCCGCAATGCCGCGAAGATACCGCTTCAATGATCCCCAAACCGGATGCGCATCTTGCTGCTTCCGCAGTTCGTCAAGATTCCAGCTAACAGTGTCTGTATCGGTCACGCCCCTCGTAACAGCTATAAGTTCTATATCTTCGTCTTGCTCTCTGCGAAGACGTGACAAGGCGTCAGCCACTCGGTTCTGGTGTCCTGGCAGGTAGGATACCTCTAAGTCGTATTCGGCAACCTGTATCTGCCATCTAGCTATTCTGCCAGAAGGCTCCTTCACATTAAAGAGCCACGTGAGGGGTCGGTGATCCGTCTGCACAATCACTTTGTATCCCAAGACAATTAAGAGGCCGATTTATCCGCAGTCCGTACACAATACTTAAGGCTTCTTGCCCGATAGTGGCATAATTAAGCCCAGCTTTATTTAATGCTCTGCTAAAATATGTCAACGGTCTAAGGTGTCCATCCTCATCTTCCTGTTGTAATACCCCACCTATCGCAGTACCACTCGCGTCAGTTGTCAGATAGAATGGTTTATCAAAGGAGGGAAACTTGAGTACGATGTCGTCAGTAAGCTTACTTTTCAGACTTCTAAAAGCTTGATCAGCCTCATCGTTCCACTCGATTTTTTGTTTACTGTTTTTCACTTCCTTCTTTCCACGAGTCAATTTTGTGAGAGGCAGAGCAATCTTAGCATAGTCACTTATGAATCTACGGTAATAATTAACTAACCCTAAGAAAGATTGGAGTTCCTTCAGTGTCTTAGGAACAGCAATTTCCCTTATGGCTCGGACTTTATCCGGTTGGGGCCGCAAGCCTTCTGCAGAAATTATGTGTCCTAGGTAAGACACTTCATCCTTGAAAAAACTGCACTTCTCTAACTTAAGAGTAAGTTGAGCTTCCTTAAGTCTGGCAAGGACCTCATCTAGGTTCTGTACATGTGAATCAAAATCCTCACCATAGACAATTATGTCATCCAGGTAAGTATGACTGATACGCCCTGTCAGTCCTATCAGGACTTCGTTAACGATCCTTTGGAACGCAGCAGGGGCATCTTTTAAGCCAAACGGTAGACTATTATATTCCCAATGACCGTCTGGTGAGGAAAATGCGGTCAGCGGTCGTGACGCCTCATCCAGAGGGATCTGATGGTATCCTTGCCTCAAATCCAAGCTACTGAATACAGTATTTTCTCCTAACTGGGAAAGAATTTGTACAATGTTTGGCAATGGGAAGGGGTCTGATGTTATCTGCTTATTCAAATGGCGAAAATCGAGACAAATTCTTAGTCCACCATCCTTCTTGGCCACCGGGACCAAGGGTGAACAATATGGTGATCTAGAAGGACGTATTATATTTTGCTCCCTTAGTTCATTTAGCTGTTGCCTAAGAGTTTCGTGATACTTAACCGGTACCTTATAAGGACGACGGTTTACAACCGGTCCTGTAGCACAGATGTGATGGAGGAAATAAGGTGTAATATTCAGTGGTTCATCAGGCAAGGCAAACACTTGAGGATGCTTTCGCACTAGACGTTTGAGAACATCATTCTCCTTAGTCTCCGGTGGACATAACTCATCTACTTTTAGAAAGAGCTTAGTTAATCTCCCTTCTCCCTGTGTCACACCAGTTATTTGCCCTTGCTCATCCTCCTGATCCTCGTCCCACATTATCTCCTCAAACGGTTCTATTGTCCCCACCCTGTACCTGCCAGATATACTGACCCGGTCAGGGGTGGCGTTAGTGTAGGCAACATAAACCCTGGACTTTCCTCCCGCCTCGCCCGGGACCATCTGTACAATCCCTGGCCACAGCATAGCAGCGAAAGTACTACCAGGATTAGGTGAGAATAACCCAAAGGACCATCCTGAAATTTCAGTCTCTAACGAGATCATTCCACTTGTGAACGGATCAATCACGACTGTCTCACTCGTCATACAACGCCCAGAGATATACTCCTGGTCATCTGATAAGCCGGTTTCAACTACATGCAAGGAGGAAGCACCATCTATGCGAAGATTCTCCTCTCCCGACTGTAATTCTACCTTCTCCCCATCGATCTCTATGCACAACGGATCTGGTGTAATACATATATTCCGAGCGAAAATAAAATCGGAACCTAGAATCACTGAAATAGTACACGGTAAGTTCCTCACCACTACTAATTCACTCTCGTAGGTGTGACCAGCCAACCCTATAGGCAGGCTAACCACTCTTACCACCCATTCTCGTTCGACCAGCTGAAGGAGCAGCATATCCAGCTCTTTAACTCTACGGAGTTTACATCCCACGTTTCACTTTCGTCAACTCGATTCCTCACTTCCTGCCACCAGCAGCACCACACGACTGTGACTATACACTGTTGGGCAACTGACAGCTGTATATCACAGTCAGGCGGGTTTTCCCGCCTTCCAAACACTCTCCTTTCTGTAACGTTCCCACCCACCGTCTCCCCCCACACACATACACACACACACATCCAATACACCACACTCTATCTCCCCGTCCTTTGCAATCCTTTGCCCACATCGCCGTAGGATTTCCTGCAACCCCATCACTGGCGAACCGAACCCCGCGGAAAGGCCGTTTAGGGCCGCCACAAGGGGGCCACTAGGTTGGCTGGGGAGCCAGGGGGTTGCACGAAGTCAAAACCCTCTTAGGGTTAGGTTGCCCTCAGGGGGCCATCAGCGAAGGTGCAACGGTCCCTCCCCACGACGACCTTTCGAGGACTGGGGAGGTAAAAACCCGGCGCCTAGGATCGCTGATATAGGTAGGCCTGGGCACTCCCTTTCTCTCTCCCTATCACTATGAAGAAAACGACCAACCAACCCAGAACCCCTCCCCAAGGACAAGGAGGAGGAGGAGGAACCATCCCCAAAACCAAGACAACGAAGCCAAAACCAATACAACTGAAGACAGGCACAACAACCACAGGCAACATGACTAAACTAGCTGGCCTAAACAAAAGACCAAGAGACCCCAGCCCCAAGGAACACAGACCAGGAGCAAAAAAGCAAGTACCTGTGCAGCAGGACAACTCGCAGAAGAAAAACCCGCTGACTCCACCCACCGAAAATTCAAGTGAAATGGACACCACTCCACCACCGCCAGAATCTGATCTTACAGAAGCAATCTCCACTTCACCCAGTGACACCAACGACACGGCCCAAGACTGCACAGCACAAATAGATGAGCAAGAGGCAGACAACTCCAATACAGCACCAGATGAAGACGAAAACTTCACCGTCGTCACAAACAAGAAAAAGAACAACAAAAACCAGAAACGAAGCAATGACAGCAGCAATGACTCACTAACTCTGCCAGCCCCACTTAACTCTGGAAACGACAACCCCCTGCAGCACGACCTCCAAACATCCAACCCAGAAGAACTCCAGCTGTCTCTGTAAAGACTGCCCCACGCCCCACTACAAACCTACCACCCTTCTTGATACCAAAGCAGGAGGCCTTCGCCACAACAATGGACCTAGTCATGCAACTAGAAGAGGAACACCCCAACCTAAAATTCCACACCACAACGAGACGAGACTACAGTATGATCTTAACACCACACGACCAAGACACGTACGAGACCCTGAAGTATTGCAAAACAGTAGCAGGCTACCCTGCAATCATAAAGGAATTAAACCCCGACCTCGCAACACGCAAAGTCATACTGATGGGCTACAACCAATTCCAGCCACTAGAACCAATCCTAAAACACAGCCAGGTGGAAACAGCCACACGCTGCGAAACACGAGGGGAACCGACAAGACAAGTCGCTTTCTCAGTGCAGACCTCTTTCTCCTCCTTCCACTTGGGACAAACCCTCGAGGAAGTGGAGTGAGCATCCTGGCAGTGAAAGCAGCACTCAGTCTCGGATGTACAGTTGTCAGCAGAGTGACTTACAGCCGCACACTTGCCACACACGATGTTGGAAGCCCGACAAGCCTTTTCATGATGTCCATAGAGCTGACATTTTGAACAACGAAGGGGATTCGGGATGTACAGTCTTACATTTACAATTTCATATCCTACTTTGACATTTGTAGGTAGAAAAACTTTGCCAAAAGTGAGGACAACAGTGGCTGTCTTCATCCTTACGCCTTCCTGATAACGAGTGATGAATCTGGCATCAATTACATCCTGCTGAGCAAGTTCCTGTATGATCTCTTCCTCACTCATCACCATGAGATCCCTGCAAGTGATAACACCCTTGCAGGAATTCATGGATGTTGGGATCTTGGCTTCGATATCATGGCAGTGAAACTTGAGCTGCTTTAGCAAGTCTTTAACCTGAGCTGAGTTGAATGTCTTTACTAGGAGGTCCCCATTTCCAAGTTTTTTTTACTTGTTCCACCTCTCCCGCACAGTGGTCAATCACCTTCTTGACAATGAAGGGATTGAGTCTGGACAGAGGAGTGGAACCTAGTGCATGAAGCGTTACGAAGGTCGCGTTATTTACAGGTATGTCAAGCGGGGAACGAGTCTGGCGTCCGTCAGTCTGGGGCCGGTCAGTCACGGTAGGGATGTCGTCAGGACTACCTCCCTCCCTGAAGGGGGGGAAGGCAGTAGGGGCGTCCGTCATAGCTACCACTTCCCCCGTGAAGGGGAAGTGGGAAGAGAGAGAAAAACGACCAAAGGGCAAAGTACCTGGGGAAGACCCACCTAGGCTGAGATTACCCTCTCAAACCACTGTCGGGAGGACGCGCCTGTGTGTGACTCACACCCCAGAGCGATCAGTGGGGTACACTCAAGAGGTGAGTAAGCAAAGGCAATCTCAGAAATTAGATATAGACACCTACTATATCTACTAAGGCCAGGGAGGAAAATGAGGTCTAGCTAACCTAACTTTATTGAAAAACGCCCTAGTGGCGAAAAAAGAAAAAGCTAACGCCAGTGAGGCAACCCTGCAGCTAGAGGAGAGCTCAGAAACACGTCTTCCTTCTCCACGACCATTCATCAAAGTCCAGGAAGCAGCAAAGACAGCAACAATATTAATACTCGAAGGAAGGCCAAAAGCAGAGTACAGGAACCAGTTTATGTCAACGTTTCGCCCACAAAGCTTCTTCAGGAACATCATTACTGGACAACACTCCACTCCTTAAACAGACCCAAGCCTGACTGGTAGTGCAGGATTGTGTACTTGTGTTCTGGTCACCATTCAGGCTTAGGTCAATTTAAATAGTGAAGCACTGTCTACTGGTGTTGTTCCTGAAGAAGTCTTGGGGCAGAATGTTGCAAGTGGGATTCTGTACTCTGCTTTTGGTCTTTCTCTATATACAGCAGCGAATACACCATAATTTTACTGTTTATCTTCCTTATGAAAGCTTACCCAGAATCCAGCTAAATGAAACGAGTATTTCCCCATCCAATTTTTATCCCATACTTCACACTCGGGACGATTTGCATCAGTATATGACCGATTCCCGCCTCAGTGTTACGAGTCCTTTGACGGAAGGTAATCGAATATTGTTTTTGCTGGGTTTTATGGGCCGGCTAAATGCCTCACACATAGTAAAGCCTCTAGTCATACAAGCCTCCGCACGCAACATACTGGTGAAGCACAAATGGTGATGGGTTTCTGTAGTGAGAATGACGCCAGATCCAATATTAACCCTCTGCAGTTCGGGACAGCTCTAGTATTACGCAAGTCTAATTGAATGTTGTTTTTGCTCAGTTACAGTATATGGACCAGGTTAATGTCTCTCACATTGGGAAGCCTTAAGTCTTACAAGGTTAGGCACGCAACACAGAAGCACAAATGGTGATGGGTGTCTGTAGTGAGAGTGATACGTAAATGTGTTATAATGATTCATCCCGTCAGTCTGCAATATGAACCGACAGGGTGATCACATATGCAAGTATGTCCGTGAGCAAAAAGCCTCCAACACCTATCTGCCAGTTGAGGGAAAGGAAGGGTGCCACATGAACTAGTTTCTTGTGATAGCAATACGAAACGCACAAGAGAAAGGTATCAGAAGGAACGATACTCTCATTTGACAAGAGTGAGAAATACGGAAAGTAGGACGCAAGGCTGGCAGAGAATTTGACTCCACATGAAAATACTTAATATCAGGATTCTCTTTAAATGGCCGCCTTGGTTTGAGTTACCCTCAAAACAGATCACGAGACAAAAACGCTTTCACTGAGCGACCGTGGATCTCCAGCTGAAAGTATATTGATGGTTAAATAGTAGTGATATGTACGTTGGTCTGCTGTAACATCACATATTAGTTCTGTAGTGTGTTTTTATGAGCAAAGTGCAAACACCAGTAGATTACATGACCTCCCCCCCTTTCCTTGCGCGCGCACCCCCGTCCCCTACACACATCTACACGCAAGCTAATCAGTTTCCACATCTTAAAGTTGTACAAACCTACCTACGTGCAAGATATACAAGGAAAGTTATTACGAAAATGGTTATGGTCATCATCTTGCTCGTTCATTGGCGAGTTTCCTTAATTGGCCTCTGTGTGTGATTTATAGCTCCTCTCTAGACTTGAAGGACTTGTATCTCAGTACTTGAAGCTTATTGATTCCTTGTTTTTTATACTGTGATAATTATAGGTCTTTCACAATAACCTGGCCCATTATTTTCGTCCTTCATACATATATCTCCTGGTCCATTTTCTCGTCCTTCATACATACATCTGCCACCCATTTCTGTATTACCTTCACCTTCACTTGGTAGATTTTTGTCCTGTATACCTACTTCGACCATCCATTTCTACTGTACACTCACTTTAAGCTGGTCCAAATTTACGTCTTCCATACAAACTTCACTTATCAATCATTCAGTCAGTCAGACAAGCAATTTAACTGTCTACCTGTCTGTCACCAGATGCCTTAATCCCGTCAGGGGTGACCACAAATGAATCACCTCCATGTCACCCTTTCCTCCTCCATATGGCGACCTTCTCTGCAACTCACGCCCCCTTTTCTCAAGTCAACCCTTCCTCTCTAACTTCACTCCCCTCCACAGTTTCTCGTCTTGAAATAGATAATTTTCTGACCTGAAGTTTCCTTGTCTTGCTTCACTCCTATCCAAAGGCCTCTCGTATTGAACTAGTAATCCTCTCATCTCAAACCCTCTCCTACTTCTCTCGTCTTCAAAGTCTCTCATATTAAAGGCGATACACTTTCTTAGTATTCTGGTCCACCTCGGTCTCTTAAATTGGTCTCGGGTCCTCAAGGCACAATCAAAAGCTGTAGGTGTTTCGTCTGGGCAATAAAACGATTTCTTTGAGACTTCCCTTCCAGTTTATTGGCAGTAAAATCTACCGTTCTTGAGTTTTCGGTGATACAATACATTTTGTGTTCTGGCATGACATATAAGTTAATTGTGCATCTTTTTTTTTTCTTTTGAGAGAGAGAGAGAGTGGGTGAGTGAGTGTGTGCGTGCGTGCGTCCTTTACCGCAGCATTTTGTAAGTAGAAAATGGAAAACTTTGACCAGTTCCCTTTCGCTACCTCAGTCCATGTAATAAGGTGCTGGAATTTCCTATCAGCAAAAGGCATGGTATCACTTTTCTCTCATGTCATCTCAGTTTATATTTTTATTTTTATATTTTCCTTTTCCCTACTTTCATTTATTCTTTCCCCCATTTATATCCTCCACACTCCTACCTTCATTAATTCTTTTCCTCATTGTAATTTCCCTTATCAGGCAAATCACTTAGGATCCTCGCAAGCCTGTACTTAGAGCCGATAGCATCAGTGGTTATAATCATTCCAAGCAGGAAAATTGTACACTTGAAATACACAGCCTCTTCGACTTATGGTCCTCCTCATTATAAAGGGTGAGGCATAAGTCTGTAGGCATATGGAAAGGACACATCTGAGGTTATCCTGTGTGTGTGTGTGTGTGTGTGTGTGTGTGTGTGTGTGTGTGTGTGTGTGTGTGTGTGTGTGTGTTCGTTATCGTGTTCGTGTTCTTGAGGCAGTTCTGCTTCATCACCAAACTAGATAACAAAACTCTTCCACACACTCAAAAGACTCACCAGAAAGTTCAGTCCGTTCACGCCTCACAATTTCCACATAATAATAATGATAATAATAATCATCATCATCATTATCATCATCATCATCATCATCATCATCATCCAGACCTCCTTTACCACCCTACGGCAGGGTGAGAAGTAGCAACGTTCAGACAACCTAAGTTTGCCCAGTTCAGTGGACCACGCTTCCATTCACTCATTAGTCAAGCCCCCGGAATCCTGGCTCCATCAGATAAATCAAAAAAACTTTCACCACGTTCTGTAGCTTCTCATATACCTATCTGATACAGTCAATTAGAACGCTGTCACGTTAAAATGGGGTGCCAAATTCCTGGTTATGCACTTCTCACAACATTCATCCAGCCAGGCTCACCGACTTCCATACCTCTCATCCCAGCACACTCATCCACCATATCTCTCCACCTTCTCCTTGGCCTACCTCTCCTCCTCCCTCCTTCAAATTAGCTCAGATATACCTTTTCCACCACTCTATTGTTATCCATTCTCTCCACATGACCATACCATCTCAGTACACTCTCTTCGATTCTGGTGTCCACCGACTTCCTCACTCCACATCTTCCGCGAATCGTTATTTCGTATCCTATCCACTCTCTGTACTCCACATACATTCCTCAGCAGTCCCATCTCCACTGCTTTCACTCTTGACTTTTCATTTTCATGCCACACCATGCATCATCAGCATACAACAAATTTGAGATATTCCATCCATCACCATTCATTACCAACGCCATCCTTGTCCCCATTACTCGTGGTTTCACTTCGCGCACACACACACACACACACACACACACACACACACACACACACACACACACACACACCGTACAGGGAACCTCTACAAATGGTAAGAAGCAGACAAGAAACATTCAGATATTATGGATCTACAGTAAGAAGTGTGAACGTCGAGGGTAGGGTTGCGAGAGGCAGACCGAAAAAGACCTGAGACGAGGTCATAGAGTGTGACCTCAGGGATAAGGGACTGAATAGGGAGGCTGCCAGAGATCAAGCAGCGTGGAGAGCCATCATGTGACTAAGACCGACGCATGAAGCTTATTGGAGCTTTTATAAAAGATACGATACGATCACAGTACAAAGCAACTGATTAAGCAGCCAGTAACTTAGTGTAGAATCCGAATGCAGTATAGATATCGCTGGGAAATAAGCCAGGAAAGATGTGATAAACTATAGATTAGGTGGAAGGTATGGAAAACACAATCCACTGAGTGTCCACATATAGAGCCACATGGAAATTTATATTAGACCACCGCCATTAAGAAATAAAGGTACCTTTTAACATGAGACAACGTAAGAACAAGAGAGAGAGAGAGAGAGAAAATAAAAACGAAACGACAATGGACGGTATAAAGATTCGTCGAAGTTACATAAGGGTCCCCTACATTATGTGGGAATTTTCTTTATTGCAAGCCCCGCCCCCAATGCGGCGTCTACCTGTCTGCCTCTACCCATTTAAAACCCCTATGCCCAGTCAGCGACCCTCAGTGTCGCTCTTGGTGTGGTGGGGTGTATACCTGCTTCGCTTAGCTCATGGCGCCAAGCCGTCTACCTCTACTTTCACGGCTCGCCGCCATACCAACGGTTACCGCCTTAGTTACCCCAATGGTAGGTGGTAGTGTTGACGTGTGTCGCCCAGCTCCGCGGTGCCGCTCTGTCTGGTTATCCACAGCGTACTAATGCACACCAGTCTCGCACTGACAAATGAGGAAGTGAAGGAGCGTTGTGGTGTGGATATGGATGTGACAGAAAGCGTTAGGAGAAATACACGGTTGGGGTGTGAGCTAGAGGGGAGGGCATTGAAGTGGGAGGGGGGAGGGCACCACTGCTTACCAGATGGAAGCGTCGGTGTAGTGTTAAATGGCCGCCTTGGTTTGAGTTACCCTAAAAACAGATCACGAGACAAAAACGCTTTCACTGAGCGACCGTGGATCTCCAGCTGAAAGTATATTGATGGTTAAATAGTAGTGATATGTACGTTGGTCTGCTGTAACATCACATATTAGTTCTGTAGTGTGTTTTTATGAGCAAAGTGCAAACACCAGTAGATTACATGACCTCCCCCCCTTTCCTTGCGCGCGCACCCCCGTCCCCTACACACATCTACACGCAAGCTAATCAGTTTCCACATCTTAAAGTTGTACAAACCTACCTACGTGCAAGATATACAAGGAAAGTTATTACGAAAATGGTTATGGTCATCATCTTGCTCGTTCATTGGCGAGTTTCCTTAATTGGCCTCTGTGTGTGATTTATGGCTCCTCTCTAGACTTGAAGGACTTGTATCTCAGTACTTGAAGCTTATTGATTCCTTGTTTTTTATACTGTGATAATTATAGGTCTTTCACAATAACCTGGCCCATTATTTTCGTCCTTCATACATATATCTCCTGGTTCATTTTCTCGTCCTTCATACATACATCTGCCACCCATTTCTGTATTACCTTCACCTTCACTTGGTAGATTTTTGTCCTGTATACCTACTTCGACCATCCATTTCTACTGTACACTCACTTTAAGCTGGTCCAAATTTACGTCTTCC
The DNA here is from genome assembly GCF_032717465.1 of Coenobita brevimanus. Lineage (NCBI taxonomy): Eukaryota > Metazoa > Arthropoda > Malacostraca > Decapoda > Coenobitidae > Coenobita > Coenobita brevimanus. The sequence continues at coordinate 16,542 of NW_027643546.1, forward strand.
ATACAAACTTCACTTATCAATCATTCAGTCAGTCAGACAATCAATCTAACTGTCTACCTGTCTATCACCAGATGCCTTAATCCCGTCAGGGGTGACCACAAATGAATCACCTCCATGGCAACCGTTCCTCCTCCATATGGCGACCTTCTCTGCAACTCACGCCCCCTTTTCTCACCTCAACCCTTCCTCTCTAACTTCACTCCCCTCCACAGTTTCTCGTCTTGAAATAGATAATTTTCTGACCTGAAGTTTCCTTGTCTTGCTTCACTCCTATGCAAAGGCCTCTCGTATTGAAATAGTAATCCTCTCATCTCAAGCCCTCTCCTACTTCTCTCGTCTCCAAAGTCTCTCATATTAAAGGCGATACACTTTCTTAGTATTCTGGTCCACCTCGGCCTCTTCAATTGGTCTCGGGTCCTCAAGGCACAATCAAAAGCTGTAGGTGTTTCGTCTGGGCAATAAAACGATTTCTTTGAGACTTCCCTTCCAGTTTATTGGCTGTAAAATCTACCGTTCTTGAGTTTTCGGTGATACAATACATTTTGTGTTCTGGCATGACATATAAGTTAATTGTGCATCTTTTTTTTTTCTTTTGAGAGAGAGAGTGGGTGAGTGAGTGTGTGCGTGCGTGCGTCCTTTACCGCAGCATTTTGTAAGTAGAAAATGGAAAACTTTGACCAGTTCCCTTTCGCTACCTCAGTCCATGTAATAAGGTGCTGGAATTTCCTATCAGCAAAAGGCATGGTATCACTTTTCTCTCATGTCATCTCAGTTTATATTTTTATTTTTATATTTTCCTTTTCCCTACTTTCATTTATTCTTTCCCCCATTTATATCCTCCACACTCCTACCTTCATTAATTCTTTTCCTCATTGTAATTTCCCTTATCATGCAAATCACTTAGGATCCTCGCAAGCCTGTACTTAGAGCCGGTAGCATCAGTGGTTATAATCATTCCAAGCAGGAAAATTGTACACTTGAAATACACAGCCTCTTCGACTTAAGGTCCTCCTCATTGTAAAGGGTGAGGCATAAGTCTGTAGGCATATGGAAAGGACACATCTGAGGTTATCCTGTGTGTGTGTGTGTGTGTGTGTGTGTGTGTGTGTGTGTGTGTGTTCTTTATCGTGTTCGTGTTCTTGAGGCAGTTCTGCTTCATCACCAAACTAGATAACAAAACTCTTCCACACACTCAAAAGACTCACCAGAAAGTTCAGTCCGTTCACGCCTCACAATTTCCACATAATAATAATGATAATAATCATCATCATCATCATTATCATCATCATCATCATCATCATCATCATCCAGACCTCCTTTACCACCCTACGGCAGGGTGAGAAGTAGCAACGTCCAGACAACCTAAGTTTGCCCAGTTCAATGGACCACGCTTCCATTCACTCATTAGTCAAGCCCCCGGAATCCTGGCTCCATCAGATAAACCAAAAAAACTTTCACCACGTTCTGTAGCTTCTCATATACCTATCTGATACAGTCAGTTAGAACGCTGTCACGTTAAAATGGGGTGCCAAATTCCTGGTTATGCACTTCTCACAACATTCATCCAGCCAGGCTCACCGACTTCCATACCTCTCATCCCAGCACACTCATCCACCATATCTCTCCACCTTCTCCTTGGCCTACCTCTCCTCCTCCCTCCTTCAAATTAGCTCAGATATACCTTTTCCACCACTCTGTTGTTATCCATTCTCTCCACATGACCATACCATCTCAATACACTCTCTTCGATTCTGGTGTCCACCGACTTCCTCACTCCACATCTTCCGCGAATCGTTATTTCGTATCCTATCCACTCTCTGTACTCCACATACATTCCTCAGCAGTCCCATCTCCACTGCTCTCACTCTTGACTTTTCATTTTCATGCCACACCATGCATCATCAGCATACAACAAATTTGAGATATTCCATCCATCACCATTCATTACCAACGCCATCCTTGTCCCCATTACTCGTGTTTTCACTTCGCGCACACACACACACACACACACACACACACACACACCGTACAGGGAACCTCTACAAATGGTAAGAAGCAGACAAGAAACATTCAGATATTATGGATCTACAGTAAGAAGTGTGAACGTCGGGGGTAGGGTTGCGAGAGGCAGACCGAAAAAGACCTGAGACGAGGTCATAGAGTGTGACCTCAGGGATAAGGGACTGAATAGGGAGGCTGCCAGAGATCAAGCAGCGTGGAGAGCCATCATGTGACTAAGACCGACGCATGAAGCTTATTGGAGCTTTTATAAAAGATACGATACGATCACAGTACAAAGCAACTGATTAAGCAGCCAGTAACTTAGTGTAGAATCCGAATGCAGTATAGATATCGCTGGGAAATAAGCCAGGAAAGATGTGATAAACTATAGATTAGGTGGAAGGTATGGAAATCACAGTCCACTGAGTGTCCACATATAGAGCCACATGGAAATTTATATTAGACCACCGCCATTAAGAAATAAAGGTACCTTTTAACATGAGACAACGTAAGAACAAGAGAGAGAGAGAGAGAGAGAGAAAATAAAAACGAAACGACAATGGACGGTATAAAGATTCGTCGAAGTTACGTAAGGGTCCCCTATATTATGTGGGAATTTTCTTTATTGCAAGCCCCGCCCCCAATGCGGCGTCTACGTGTCTGCCTCTACCCATTTAAAACCCCTATGCCCAGTCAGCGACCCTCAGTGTCGCTCTTGGTGTGGTGGGGTGTATACCTGCTTCGCTTAGCTCATGGCGCCAAGCCGTCTACCTCTACTTTCACGGCTCGCCGCCATACCAACGGTTACCGCCTTAGTTACCCCAATGGTAGGTGGTAGTGTTGACGTGTGTCGCCCAGCTCCGCGGTGCCGCTCTGTCTGGTTATCCACAGCGTACTAATGCACACCAGTCTCGCACTGACAAATGAGGAAGTGAAGGAGCGTTGTGGTGTGGATATGGATGTGACAGAAAGCGTTAGGAGAAATACACGGTTGGGGTGTGAGCTAGAGGGGAGGGCATTGAAGTGGGAGGGGGGAGGGCACCACTGCTTACCAGATGGAAGCGTCGGTGTAGTGTTAAATGGCCGCCTTGGTTTGAGTTACCCTAAAAACAGATCACGAGACAAAAACGCTTTCACTGAGCGACCGTGGATCTCCAGCTGAAAGTATATTGATGGTTAAATAGTAGTGATATGTACGTTGGTCTGCTGTAACATCACATATTAGTTCTGTAGTGTGTTTTTATGAGCAAAGTGCAAACACCAGTAGATTACATGACCTCCCCCCCTTTCCTTGCGCGCGCACCCCTCTCCTACACACATCTACACGCAAGCTAATCAGTTTCCACGTCTTAAAGATGTACAAACCTACCTACGTGCAAGATATACAAGGAAAGTTATTACGAAAATGGTTATGGTCATCATCTTGCTCGTTCATTGGCGAGTTTCCTTAATTGGCCTCTGTGCGTGGTTTATGGCTTCTCTCTAGACTTGAAGGACTTGTTTCTCAGTACTTGAAGCTTATTGATTCCTTGTTTTTTATACTGTGATAATTATAGGTCTTTCACAATAACCTGGCCCATTATTTTCGTCCTTCATACATATATCTCCTGGTTCATTTTCTCGTCCTTCATACATACATCTGCCACCCATTTCTGTATTACCTTCACCTTCACTTGGTAGATTTTTGTCCTGTATACCTACTTCGACCATCCATTTCTACTGTACACTCACTTTAAGCTGGTCCAAATTTACGTCTTCCATACAAACTTCACTTATCAATCATTCAGTCAGTCAGACAATCAATCTAACTGTCTACCTGTCTGTCACCAGATGCCTTAATCCCGTCAGGGGTGACCACAAATGAATCACCTCCATGTCACCCTTTCCTCCTCCATATGGCGACCTTCTCTGCAACTCACGCCCCCTTTTCTCACCTCAACCCTTCCTCTCTAACTTCACTCCCCTCCACAGTTTCTCGTATTGAAATAGATAATTTTCTGACCTGAAGTTTCCTTGTCTTGCTTTACTCCTATCCAAAGGCCTCTCGTATTGAAATAGTAATCCTCTCATCTCAAGCCCTCTCCTACTTCTCTCGTCTCCAAAGTCTCTCATATTAAAGGCGATACACTTTCTTAGTATTCTGGTCCACCTCGGTCTCTTAAATTGGTCTCGGGTCCTCAAGGCACGATCAAAAGCTGTAGGTGTTTCGTCTGGGCAATAAAACGATTTCTTTGAGACTTCCCTTCCAGTTTATTGGCTGTAAAATCTACCGTTCTTGAGTTTTCGGTGATACAATACATTTTGTGTTCTGGCATGACATATAAGTTAATTGTGCATCTTTTTTTTTTTCTTTTGAGAGAGAGAGAGTGGGTGAGTGAGTGTGTGCGTGCGTGCGTCCTTTACCGCAGCATTTTGTAAGTAGAAAATGGAAAACTTTGACCAGTTCCCTTTCGCTACCTCAGTCCATGTAATAAGGTGCTGGAATTTCCTATCAGCAAAAGGCATGGTATCACTTTTCTCTCATGTCATCTCAGTTTATATTTTTATTTTTATATTTTCCTTTTCCCTACTTTCATTTATTCTTTCCCCATTTATATCCTCCACACTCCTACCTTCATTAATTCTTTTCCTCATTGTAATTTCCCTTATCAGGCAAATCACTTAGGATCCTCGCAAGCCTGTACTTAGAGCCGGTAGCATCAGTGGTTATAATCATTCCAAGCAGGAAAATTGTACACTTGAAATACACAGCCTCTTCGACTTATGGTCCTCCTCATTATAAAGGGTGAGGCATAAGTCTGTAGGCATATGGAAAGGACACATCTGAGGTTATACTGTGTGTGTGTGTGTGTGTGTGTGTGTGTGTGTGTGTGTGTGTGTTCGTTATCGTGTTCGTGTTCTTGAGGCAGTTCTGCTTCATCACCAAACTAGCTCCCGTAACATCACTAACCAACACCGATGACTGGCACCTCAAATCACTAGCTCCCTCGACCAGTGCCCAGTTATCAAGCCTCTTCCCCTGTATGTTGCTGAGAGGAGAATTGGGTGATATTTTTATAGCCTCGTGACTGACTTGAGATGGAACAGTACTCGTTACCAACAGTGTATCAGGCGCCTTGGTCATAATTCTTAGTCCTTTCGAAGAGATTACATTTAAACGATTCAGTTTAGGTTTAGGATGGACTAACTTGCCTACCTGCTTACCTGCTTGTGTGCCTGCCTGTCTGCCTACCTAATTACCTACCCACTTACCTGTGTGTCCCTGCGTGCCTGCCTGTCTTCCTACCTACCTACCTACCTGTCTACACACACACACACACACACACACACACACACACACACACACACACACACACACACACACACACACACACACACACACGCACACACACACACAAAGGCTAGGGAGACATGTTTAAGGCTATTTAGTGATGAGATGAACCCCGTGATAAAACTAGCAAGGTTTTGTTTGGTGTGTCCTGCCCTCTGTTTCTCCAACCCACAAACCTGTTTATTTATTTCCATATTAAGACAAACTCCCCATTTACCATATAATTATCGAAGTTCCTATTTATTCTCTTAGTTATTATTTATCTTCTATCTTAATTATCCATAGACTACCCCAAAGCTGTCTCATTATTACCATACTAATCAGATCCACCTCTTTCTCAGTGTAATTATTTATAGACTCCCAAAACCAATTTATTCTCAAGCTCAGCTAAAGCCGCCTTTATGTGTTAGTTTTATGTTTTTCCTTTTTAATATTAACTTGTCTTATTGTGAAACGTTTGGTGGTTATATAAGTGAAGACAAAGGATTAAGTAAGCAGTTCTAAACTCTGGTTGAGACAGAGAACGTTGATAAGGCAAAAGAATGATTATAAATGTATGTCGACCCAGCATCCTAGCCGTCAATTCTCCAAGTCTAGAGAGAGGGCCGAGGGAGCGCAGTGGTGAATGGAGTCAGTGTGGACCGCGAGTGAGCTAAGAGAGGACGGACGCCCCTGTCACTCCCTCCAGGGACAGAGTGTCGCGGCTGTGTTAGTGGTTCGGTTCCTTACTCTCCTGCAGAAGTCTCACCTCGAAGCCTCCTTCCCCTCGTTCACAAGTCTCAAAAGCCTCCTTGAGCACCTACAGCAGTATTTTTCCCCTCCTGCAAGAGTCTCAAAAGCTTCCTTGAGCACCTACAAGTCTCATTCAGTGGCCTACTCCTCCTCCAGAAGTCTCAAAAACCTGGCCTCTCGAGAGTGGGTTAGGAGCGCGACAGGTACGTGCTCGATGGCCCGCCTCACCGCACCTATTACAGTTGGTTGGGGCATCCCCCGTGGATTTTCCAGTGCCTGTTTTTTCTTTTGGAACCTTGGCCTCTTTTGACTATACACTTACATGTACAACTACATCCCTTCTCTTTTCTTTTGCTACATTTACATCTGCCAACGACGAGTGACTTCGTTGTGCCCACTCAATGCCTTTACTCACAACTTTATCAAGGGCATCGACAGGGCCTGTAAACTCTTGCTGGTCAAGTGTTGCTCTATACTGGGCAGGGAATACGTCGAGAAAGTTGTCCAAAGCATGGTACAAGGAACAGTCATAGTACCGAGGCTGCAGAGTTCCAATGCGTTTAGCTATACTAGTCAATCGCAGCCAGTATTCAACCAACCGTTCGCCAGGATTACGACGCGCATGTTTTAACGCATGAAATGTAGGTTGGAGAGTTTGTTCTGGGGACAGCAGCGTTGTAAGAATAGGTTTAAACCGGTCCCAGTCATCATTGACCATGATAATAAGGTCCTTAATGCTGTCATGTACCCCACCTAGAGTGTACTCCCGGACCACATCAAAGCGACCGGCAATAGTCCACCTAGGTCCCGTAGTCTTACTCTCTATGTCCTGAAGCCATTTGCTAAGGTCTGTTTCTAAGATGACACCAGGATATTCAGGAAATGTGGCAGTTCTACTTGCAGCAAAGCTCTTTAACCCTTTAACGCGGTAGACAGCATCCTTAGCATTATCGGCAATAGCCTGCGATAGTTGGTCGGACAGGGTAGCGATCCCTGCTGCAGCTGCAGCATCAGCCATTTCGAACATTACTTCGACTGAGTCTGTGTCTGAATCAAAGTAATGAGCAAAAAGGAAATTTCGTCTGAACCACTGTAAGAACTAGAGTCGCTACTGAATTCCATACACGAGTGTAAGAACCTAGGTGTGGAACCGCTTAATTCAAAAGTTTAATTCAATCAATCAATCATTTCCTGTGGCACCCTCGGGGATGCATAGGGCCTCGATGAACTCACACCACCACATCCTATCTTATGCTAACTCCTCAAGATCTCCCCAACACTCATCTCCAGCTTCCCGTCTCATTGTCCTCACCCACGTCTCTTTTGGCCTTCCTCTACCTCTCCAACCAAGTGCCACCCACCCTGGTGTACCTCGTACTATTCCCTGTCTCCTATACACATGTCCTAGCCAGTTCCATCGTGAGAACCTAACGTATTCATCGACCGGCTGCACTCCCGTTATTTCTCTAATTCTACTATTTGGTATCCTTTCCCACCACTTAACTCCTAATATTCTTCTAAGTGCTTTGTTTTCAAACACCAAGAATTTATTTTCCATAGTCACTGTGCTGTACCAAGACTCGTGTCCATAAATTAAGATACTCCTTTAATTAAGCCTTAAATATCCCATTAAGCTGCCACCATTGTCGTGTCCTCCACTCTCTACTTACCCGAGGTATGTTTCGTACTCAGTCTCGCCAAGTACGGTGAATGGCCGCCACTAATGAGTATTGGTAGCGTGTGACAGTAGCAGCGGAGAGTGTGGAGACAAGCCCAGAAGGGACCTGTAACCTCGTAGGTTAGGGCAACAAGATATTAAATACCCCTTTCTGCCCCAGACTCCCTCCTTGACTTCCCAAAAATTAACAGTTCCACACTAAGGTTACAAAACACAGAAACAATTTTTACTTTAATTTTTAACAATCTGCTACAAAGTATTTACACTACTTCAGAACAAATTACACAGTTATAACATTAACTTATTATCCCGAGTCTCATCTCGACACAAGGGAAATTTCAATCACTTATTTACGACTTGACAGCAAGTAAGTACTTGACTTGATAGCCATATAAGGCTTCAGTGGTACCATCTGTCTGTCTGTCTCTCTGGCTCTCTGTCTCTCTCTCTCTCTCTCTCTCTCTCTCTCTCTCTCTCTCTCTCTTACACACACACACACACACACACACACACAAGATGCAACCGCATACACCAAAGGAAAGCCTGTATCTCAGTCGTATACGTATGCAAGATCATGATATTATTTTTCGTACAACAATATACTCACCATCTTTAAATTGTAGAGTGCATGCAATCACAGCCCATATCTTGTCTTTACAAGATCCCTTCATGTACTCAGGATGAGTAATGTCATACAGCACTCTTTGTTGGCGGACAGCCTCTATAAGTTCCTCGGAGGACGACATCGTGAGTACTGTCAAAATGAATTGCTGTGCTGCACGTGTGCAGGAAACTGCGTTTCATAGACTACGTGGCGCAGGCTGACACAGGTCTGCACCTAAGCTGTGCTGCCCTGTGTGCCCACGTGCGCGCTTACATTTAAAATAGTGAGATGCAGTTTTCTGCCCTGCTCTGTGCTGCGTTGCCTGTGTCACCTGCGTCTCAATGTGCGCCCAGCCTACGTCGTAGCGTTCTATATGCTGCTTTCAGGTACTTCTGGCGTTCGCGACCCATTCTCCTATCGTCCCTCGCTCCATATTCGTCTGCCCCACATTCGTCTTCTTCCCTACTCCTCCTTTCTCCGCCTTCCTCCTCTCCCCCTCTACTCCCACTTGACCCAGGCCTCGGTCTGAAGGGGCCGTGTGAGTAAGAGGTGGAGATGACGTCAGGAGCAGCGGTATCTGGGTGGGGGGCAAATACATGATCGTTGCAAGCCCGACATACGGCCTAATAAAGTTTACGAGGGTAAGGTGACCCAAGGCTCCGGCCTTAGTACACCCCAGAGAGAGAGTTGCCCCAGTGCATCCCTCTCCTGCTGTTCTCCCCTACAGGAGCAACACCGCGCCGATAGTCTCTATATGTGGCGGGGAAGGAGCGGCCTTGTACGCCCTTCAGTTGCGTCTGGTCGGAAAGATCAGCTCCCGGCTACGGCCAGAGTAAAGAGCCCCTGCTATCGTACGTGTAGCTTTTCCCTACTACGGGAGCAACACAGCGCCAACGGTCTCTATACGTGGCGGGGAAGGAGCGGTCTTGTACGCCCTTCAGTTGCTCTCTGTAAGACGGGTAGGCATCCAGCTCCGGCCGTGGCACGTACCAGGGTAGAGAAGCCCCTGAAGGTAGCCTCAGTACGTACTGGAGAGAGTGTGGCCTCTGTGCCCCTCACTCCAGCTTGTCCCCTACTACGGGAGCAACACCACGCCGACGTTCTCTATACTTGGCGGGGAAGGAGCGGCCTTGTACACCCGAAAGCACTAATCTCTCCCCCCTTGGTAGCCGGAGCCGCGGCCAATGAGCCACCAGGCGATCGAACATCCCACATCCACAGCCCCTCCCCAACTCAGTGAAAGCTTTGTTGGAAAGATGTGGAACGGCTAAAGCTGGTGATGTTACAGTGTGTCATGATCGTTTTTACTGACAATTAGAACCAGTCGGGGTAAGTATATAAAGGCATTTAATGTGTAATACTGTGCTATTATCCACAGCATATGAGAAAGGCACGAAAATGTAGTATGTGTTACTGTCTATATACTTATGTCCTCCATAATAATGTAACAAATAAGTATAGAATAGTGAACAGCATCTGTTGAAAGATATGATGTCTTTTCTCATACGTTCTCGCTCCAACCTCCTCTATACATTCTCACTCCCAACTCCACCACCCTTCTTTCTGGGTTGTTGTCTCCACCAAATGCCTGTCACACCCTATCATCCCCCACTCCCACCCATTGTTAACCAGCATAGAGATAATGATGAAATGATCCGTCAGGTATTGATCATATATTATCATACACCTCTGTATGAAGCAGCAGCAAATAAATAACATACAATTCTCCGGTATACCTGCCAACCATTTCTTTATGTTGTAAGCTGTTACGTGACATACGCACTTCAAGTTGGACCTTGTGTAACAAGGACATAAATTTGTTTATCGTTAATACAGGTTGTGTGGTTTTGGACGTCCATTTATTCATAATTATGAGCGTGGCAATTTAAGCCTTACGTTATCAACACGTAAGGTTTATGTTCCTGTCATTATTGGATGAACGAAACGACTCTGGGATCGGCTTTGACGAACCACAAACTCACTGTTTTAACGAATGTATTCCGACCTCTTGTCACAACAGTGACACAGTGACACAATATCATTGATAGGGTTAGGCATATGACTGAGGAGCTAGTTGGAGAAGAACAAGGGGGATTTAGGAAGGGAAAAGGGTGTGTAGATCAGATATTTGTTCTAAGATGTTTAGTGGAGAAGTATCTAGAGAAGGGAAGGAAAGTGTACGCTGCCTTCATGGACTTGGAGAAAGCTTATGACAGAATAGATAGGAAAGGTATGTGGAAGGTATTAAGAATATATGGAGTGGAGGGGAAATTGTTGAGTGCTGTGAAGAGTATGTACGAGGGAGCTAGGGCTACGGTGCGAGTGGATGGTGAGCTGAGTGAGTTCTTTGATCTCAATGTGGGACTGAAACAGGGGTGTGTAATGTCTCCATGGCTGTTTAATATATATATGGATGGGGTCGTAAAGGAGGTACAAGGTAGGGCAGTGGATGTGGGGGTGGCCCTAATGAATGAGGGTGAGATTTGGAAGCTTCCGGTGTTGCTGTTTGCTGATGATACAGTATGGTTGAGTGAAGATGAATGGGAGTTGCAAGGTTTGGTGAATGAATTTGGGACAGTGTGTAGGAGGAGGAAGCTGAAAGTTAATGTAAACAAAAGTAAAGTTATGGTGTTTGAGAGGAATGAAGTCACAGAGTGTGCAGTGAGGTTGGATGGTGAGGATATGGAGAATGTGAGTGCATTCAAGTACTTGGGTAGTGTGATGAGTAAGGATGGAACTTTGGGGGATGAAGTACGTGAAAGGGTACAGCAGGGAAGGAAGGTTGTTGGCACACTGAAAGCAGTGATGAGAAATAGGGAGGTGAGTATGGAAGTTAAGAAGTCACTACATGATGGTATTGTGATCCCTACCCTGACGTATGGAAGCGAGGCGTGGACCTTGCAAGAGGGGAACAAGTCAAGAGTGAGAGCAGTGGAAATGAGTTGCTTGAGAGGAGAATGTGGAGTGACATGGAGGGACAGGTTGACGAATGAAGAAGTGAAGGAACGTTGTGGGGTAGATGTGGATGTGGTTGAAAAGATTAGGAGAAATACACTGAGGTGGTTTGGACATGTGGAGAGGATGGAGAATGAAAGACTGACTAAGAGGGTGTATGTAGGTGAGGTGGAGGGAGGGAGAGGGAGGGGTAGACCGAGGATGAGGTGGAGGGATGGAGTTGAGAGGTATATGAGGGAGGGGGGGGGTGAGTTGGGAGGAGGGGAGTCAAATGGTGGGTGACAGAGTGACTTGGAGGCGTTTTGTCTGCGGCCACCCTTTGCGGGATTAGGGCGTCGGGCTATAGATAGATAGATATGACTGAATGTGGGTCAATCGTATATATAATGACATTGTATCACTGTTGTGTCAAGAGGTCCGTATATTTTCGTTAAAGCTGAGAACTTGTGATTCGTCGGAGCAGATCCCTGATTCGTTTCCTTCATCCAGTAATGAGAGAAACATAACCCTTACGGGATTATACTGTAAGGCTTAAACTGCTACGTTCGTATGAGTTAATGGACGTTCAAAACCACACAACCTGTATTAACAATAAACAAACGTATGTCCTTGCAACACAAGTTCCAATTTGCAGTGCGTTTGTCATGCGACAGCTTTCAACAGGATGAAATAGCTGGCAGGTATACCGGAGTATTGTATGTTATTGATTTGTTGGTGCTTAGTACAAAGCTGTATGATAATATCAATATGACCAATAACTGACTGATCATTTTATGATTATCTTTGTTAATGCTGGTTAAAAATGGGTGGGAGTGGGCTGGGAGTGGGCTACGAGAGGGTACGAAAGGCGTTTGGTGGAGACAGCAACCCTGAGAGAAGAGTGGAGGGGATGGGAGCGACAATGTATGAGAAACGACATCATATCCTTCATCAGATACTGTTCACTGTCCTAGACTTATTTGTAATATCATAATTTAGTATGTAAGTATATAGACAATAACACAATACATCGTAAGTCTTCTTTCATTTTCGTGCCTTTCTCATATGTTGTGGATAACAGCACAGTATTAGACATTAAATGCCTTTTTACACTTACCCCTACTGGTTCTGATTGTCTACATAAACGATCATGACACACTATAACATCAAAGCTTTAGCCGTTCCACATCTATCCACCAAAGCTTTCACTGGGTTGGGGAGGGGTTGGGGTGATCGATCGCCTGGTCGCTCACTGGCGGTGGCTCCGGCTACCAGGGGGAAGAGTTTAGTGCTTTCGGGTGTACGCCCTTCAGTTGCTCCTTGTACGCCGGGTAAGCTCACGGCCACAGCCAACGTACGTACCAGGGTAAGGCGACCCAAGGCTCCGGCCTCAGGACGTACCAGAGAGGACACGAGTGACGTGAGTCCTTCTCCAGCCTCTTCCTCCCTGTGGGAGCCCTTCATCACCACCCGGGAATATAGCCCCGGAGGTGACACTGTAGAGTGGTGGCAAGGCCCGATATCGGACCTACCTCCCACGCCTGGGAGATCCTTGTTCCCGCCCGAGTCCCGAAGGAGAAGCTGCCGCAGCCCAGCCCTGTCGGCGCCTCTCCCCCTAGGTGCCCACAGTCCCAGGACACCCAGGCCAGACCCACCGGCTCCCGACGAAGGCGATCCCGGCTCCCTCACTCCACGGAGCCAGAGACGACAGGCCCGACTACTCAGGCTGTTCAGCCCCAGTCCCGAGGGCCACCTCTCAGGTCGAGGCCCCCAGACAGGAGGGCCTCCCTGCACCACACCGACGAGTGTGATCCGGGCAGTGACTCCCCTGCGGGTAATCCCTTGCCCTCTGCAGGCCAGGTTCCCCTAGGGCTCTACCCTCACGCCCTTGTCACGGAGTGAACATTACCCAGAAGATACAGGTAAATAGTGACTCCCCTTGTGTCGAGAACAAATCAGGGAAAAGAACAGTGAACAGTGACTAAGTGAAGAACAGTGCAGTTACCAATAGCCCAAAAGAACTCAGTGTCGGCAGGACAGAGAATGAACCTTAGAGTAATTATCCAAGTCCCCCAGTAAAAGAACTTTCTGTGAACGCATAAGGCTAGGGTGCGCGGCCCGCTCAAAAGCCTGAGTGTTCTTTTTTTTTTTTTTTGCCTATCGACCATTGAGGCCGGAG
>NW_027643546.1:37500-50000 GCF_032717465.1 Coenobita brevimanus
AATCTTGATGTATACCAGGGGAGGCCAAAGATAAGTCAATGGCCGAAAAGTTACCAGTACGATCATCTACACGAGTCGCTCTACCATCGTTCAGAAGACAGAGGTTGGACTGTAGTATTAGGTCGGCTACTTGCTCCCCACGACCATCAATTCTCAAGCTACCCCATTGATAGTGATGGGCGTTAAAGTCGCCCAACACTAACTTATTTCCAGGCAGATGTTCCACTAGTGAATTTAAAGCATCACTATCAATGGGGCCATGTGGAGGACAGTACAGAGAGCAAATAGACAGATACCTGTTATTAAATTTTACTCTGCACGCGACAGCTTCCAGAGTAGAATTTAGAATCACTTCCGTTTGTGGGTGTGATTTGTGTGTGTAAATGGCAACTCCGTGACCTTCATATCTTCTATACGAGTGGTAGTGTTTGAACTGTGGAGGATCAGGACGATCCTCCAGGCGTATCTCCTGTAAACAAACAACGTCTGGCCTGTGTATAGAAAGCAAGATTGCTATATTTTGTAACTTATTTCCAATACCTCTACAATTCCACTGTAATACAGTGAAAGCGACGGTTTAAGATTTTCGTTGGGGGCCAGTGTGCTTTGTCTTTTTCTGTCGCCCGCCGGCAGGCGAGCGACTACCGGGGGACCTATCCCGGTGCTTGTTAATGGAAACCTCCATATTGTCATCAATAACTAGGTTCCCAGCCTCCCCCGAGGAAGAGCTAACCTTTCTCTCCCTCGCTGGAGTAGGAACCGGAAGGACATGAGGACGTGACTGTTTCGTGAGGGTGGTCATGTTACTTTTACTAGACTTGTCAGGTTTCGTTTTAGGCCGTACTGATGGAGAGGCAGCAGCAGCCTGAGAATAAGTTGATGCCTTAGGGATGTCAGTGAGAGAGTTGGAACGGACAGGAGGTCGAGATGGAGATATACTGTGAGTGGCAGGAGGGAGAAAGACAAGGTCAGTCTGTGTCTCAACGGTGCACATCACGGGACGGGACACAACCGCCGATGCATAGGAGACATTAGGCTTGGGAGTTGCATGCAACTCCTTCACCTTCTTCCTAGCATCGTAAAAGGATATGCCCTCAGTCGCTTTCACTGTGCAGACCTCTTTCTCCTCCTTCCACTTGGGACAGGCCCTAGAGGAAGTGGAGTGAGCATCTTTACAGTGAAAACAGCACTCAGTCTCGGATGTACAGTTGTCAGCAGAGTGACCTACAGCCGCACACTTGCCACACACGATGTTGGAAGCCCGACAAGCCTTTTCATGATGTCCATAGAGCTGACACTTTGCACAACGAAGGGGATTCGGGATGTACGGTCTTACATTTACAATTTCATATCCTACTTTGACATTTGTAGGTAGCAAAACTTTGCCAAAAGTGAGGATAACAGTGGCTGTCTTCGTCCTAACGCCTTCCTGATAACGAGTGATGAATCTGGCATCAATTACATCCTGCTGAGCAAGTTCCTGTATGATTTCTTCCTCACTCATCACCATGAGATCCCTGCAAGTGATAACACCCTTGCAGGAATTCATGGATGTTGGGATCTTGGCCTCGATATCATGACAGTGAAACTTGCGCAGCTTTAGCAAGTCTAACCTGAGCTGAGTTGAATGTCTTTACTAGGAGGTCCGCATTTCCAAGTTTTTTTACTTGTTCCATCTCTCCCGTACAGTGGTCAATCACCTTCTTGACAATGAAGGGATTGAGTCTGGACAGGGGAGTGGAACCTAGTGCATGAAGCGTTACGAAGGTCGCGTTATTTACAGGTATGTCTAGCGGGGAACGAGTCTTGCGTCCGTCAGTCTGGGGCCGGTCAGTCACGGTAGGGATGTCGTCAGGATTACCTCCCCCCCTGAAGGGGGGGAAGGCAGTAGGGGCGTCCGTCATAGCTACCACTTCCCCCGTGAAGGGGAAGTGGGAAGAGAGAGAAAAACGACCAAGGGGCAAAGTACCTGGGGAAGACCCACCTAGGCTGAGATTACCCTCTCAAACCACTGTCGGGAGGACGCGTCTGTGTGTGACTCACACCCCAGAGCGATCAGTGGGGGGTACACTCCAGAGGTGAGTAAGCAAAGGCAATCTCAGAAATTAGATATAGACACCTGCTATATCTACTAAGGCCAGGGAGGAAAATGAGGTCTAGCTAACCTAACTTTAGTGAAAAACGCCCTAGTGGCGAAAAAAAGAAAAAGCTAACGCCGGTGAGGCAACCCTGCAGCTAGAGGAGAGCTCAGAAACACGTCTTCCTTCTCCACGACTATTCATCAAAGTCCAGGAAGCAGCAAAGACAGCAACAATATTAATACTCGAAGGAAGGCCAAAAGCAGAGTACAGGAACCAGTTTATGTCAACGTTTCGCCCACAAAGCTTCTTCAGGAACATCATTACTGGACAACACTCCACTCCTTAAACAGACCCAAGCCTGACTGGTAGTGCAGGATTGTGTACTTGTGTTCTGGTCACCATTCAGGCTTAGGTCAATTTAAACAGTGAAGCACTGTCTACTGGTGTTGTTCCTGAAGAAGTCTTGGGGCAGAATGTTGCAAGTGGGATTCTGTACTCTGCTTTTGGTCTTTCTCTATATACAGCAGCGAATACACCATAATTTTACTGTTTATCTTCCTTATGAAAGCTTACCCAGAATCCAGCTAAATGAAACGAGTATTTCCCCATCCAATTTTTATCCCATACTTCACACTCGGGACGATTTGCATCAGTATATGACCGATTCCCGCCTCAGTGTTACGAGTCCTTTGACGGAAGATAATCGAATATTGTTTTTGCTGGGTTTTATGGGCCGGCTAAATGCCTCACACATAGTAAAGCCTCTAGTCATACAAGCCTCCGCACGCAACATACTGGTGAAGCACAAATGGTGATGGGTTTCTGTAGTGAGAATGACGCCAGATCCAATATTAACCCTCTGCAGTTCGGGACAGCTCTAGTATTACGCAAGTCTAATTGAATGTTGTTTTTGCTCAGTTACAGTATATGGACCAGGTTAATGTCTCTCACATTGGGAAGCCTTAAGTCTTACAAGGTTAGACACGCAACACAGAAGCACAAATGGTGATGGGTGTCTGTAGTGAGAGTGATACGTAAATGTGTTATAATGATTCATCCCGTCAGTCTGCATTATGAACCGACAGGGTGATCACATATGCAAGTATGTCCGTGAGCAAAAAGCCTCCAACACCTATCTGCCAGTTGAGGGAATGGAAGGGTGCCACATGAACTAGTTTCTTGTGATAGCAATATGAAACACACAAGAGAAAGGTATCAGAAGGAACGATACTCTCATTTGACAAAAGTGAGAAATACGGAAAGTAGGACGCAAGGCTGGCAGACAATTTTGACTCCACATGAAAATACTTAATATCAGGATTCTCTTTAAATGGCCGCCTTGGTTTGAGTTACCCTAAAAACAGATCACGAGACAAAAACGCTTTCACTGAGCGACCGTGGATCTCCAGCTGAAATTATATTGATGGTTAAATAGTAGTGATATGTACGTTGGTCTGCTGTAACATCACATATTAGTTCTGTAGTGTGTTTTTATGAGCAAAGTGCAAACACCAGTAGATTACATGACCTCCCCCCCCTTTCCTTGCGCGCGCACCCCCCCCCCTACACATCTACACGCAAGCTAATCAGTTTCCACATCTTAAAGTTGTACAAACCTACCTACGTGCAAGATATACAAGGAAAGTTATTACGAAAATGGTTATGGTCATCATCTTGCTCGTTCATTGGCGAGTTTCCTTAATTGGCCTGTGTGTGTGGTTTATGGCTTCTCTCTAGACTTGAAGGACTTGTATCTCAGTACTTGAAGCTTATTGATTCCTTGTTTTTTATACTGTGATAATTATAGGTCTTTCACAATAACCTGGCCCATTATTTTCGTCCTTCATACATATATCTCCTGGTCCATTTTCTCGTCCTTCATACATACATCTGCCACCCATTTCTGTATTACCTTCACCTTCACTTGGTAGATTTTTGTCCTGTATACCTACTTCGACCATCCATTTCTACTGTACACTCACTTTAAGCTGGTCCAAATTTACGTCTTCCATACAAACTTCACTTATCAGTCAATCAGTCAGTCAGACAATCAATCTAACTGTCTACCTGTCTGTCACCAGATGCCTTAATCCCGTCAGGGGTGACCACAAATGAATCACCTCCATGTCACCCTTTCCTCCTCCATATGGCGACCTTCTCTGCAACTCACGCCCCCTTTTCTCACCTCAACCCTTCCTGTCTAACTTCACTCCCCTCCACAGTTTCTCGGATTGAAATAGATAATTTTTTGACCTGAAGTTTCCTTGTCTTGCTTCACTCCTATCCAAAGGCCTCTCGTATTGAAATAGTAATCCTCTCATCTCAAGCCCTCTCCTACTTCTCTCGTCTCCAAGGTCTCTCATATTAAAGGCGATACACTCTTAGTATTCTGGTCCACCTCGGTCTCTTAAATTGGTCTCGGGTCCTCAAGGCATAATCAAAAGCTGTAGGTGTTACGTCTGGGCAATAAAACGATTTCCTTGAGACTTCCCTTCCAGTTTATTGGCTGTAAAATCTACCGTTCTTGAGTTTTCGGTGATACAATACATTTTGTGTTCTGGCATGACATTTAAGTTAATTGTGCATCTTTTTTTTTTCTTTTGAGAGAGAGAGAGAGTGGGTGTGAGTGTGTGCGTGCGTGCGTCCTTTACCGCAGCATTTTGTAAGTAGAAAATGGAAAACTTTGACCAGTTCCCTTTCGCTACCTCAGTCCATGTAATAAGGTGCTGGAATTTCCTATCAGCAAAAGGCATGGTATCACTTTTCTCTCATGTCATCTCAGTTTATATTTTTATTTTTATATTTTCCTTTTCCCTACTTTCATTTATTCTTTCCCCCATTTATATCCTCCACACTCCTACCTTCATTAATTCTTTTCCTCATTGTAATTTCCCTTATCAGGCAAATCACTTAGGATCCTCGCAAGCCTGTACTTAGAGCCGGTAGCATCAGTGGTTATAATCATTCCAAGCAGGAAAATTGTACACTTGAAATACACAGCCTCTTCGACTTATGGTCCTCCTCATTATAAAGGGTGAGGCATAAGTCTGTAGGCATATGGAAAGGACACATCTGAGGTTATCCTGTGTGTGTGTGTGTGTGTGTGTGTGTGTGTGTGTGTGTGTGTGTGTGTGTGTGTGTGTGTTCTTTATCGTGTTCGTGTTCTTGAGGCAGTTCTGCTTCATCACCAAACTAGCTCCCGTAACATCACTAACCAACACCGATGACTGGCACCTCAAATCACTAGCTCCCTCGACCAGTGCCCAGTTATCAAGCCTCTTCCCCTGTATGTTGCTGAGAGGAGAATTGGGTGATATTTTTATAGCCTCGTGACTGACTTGAGATGGCACAGTACTCGTTACCAACAGTGTATCAGGCGCCTTGGTCATAATTCTTAGTCCTTTTCGAAGAGATTACATTTAAACGATTCAGTTTAGGTTTAGGATGGACTAACTTGCCTACCTGCTTACCTGCCTGTGTGCCTGCCTGTCTGCCTACCTAATTACCTACCCACTTACCTGTGTGTCCCTGCGTGCCTGCCTGTCTTCCTACCTACCTACCTACCTGTCTACACACACACACACACACACACACACACACACGCACACACACACAAAGGCTAGGGAGACATGTTTAAGGCTATTTAGTGATGAGATGGACCCCGTGATAAAACTAGCAACGTTTTGTTTGGTGTGTCCTGCCCTCTGTTTCTCCAACCCACAAACCTGTTTATTTATTTCCATATTAAGACAAACCCCCATTTACCATATAATTATCGAAGTTCCTATTTATTCTCTTAGTTATTATTTATCTTCTATCTTAATTATCCATAGACTACCCCAAAGCTGTTTCATTATTACCATACTAATCAGATCCACCTCTTTCTCAGACACTCTTTCCCAGTGTAATTATTTATCCCAAAATCAGTTTATTCTCAAGCTCAGCTAAACCCACCTTTATGTGTTAGTTTTATGTTTTTCCTTTTTAATTTTAACTTGCCTTATTGTGAAACGTTTGGTGGTTATATAAGTGAAGACAAAGGATTAAGTAAGCAGTCCTAAACTCTGGTTGAGACAGAGAACGTTGATAAGACAAAAGAATGATTATAAATGTATGTCGACCCAGCATCCTAGCCGTCAATTCTCCAAGTCTAGAGAGAGGGCCGAGGGAGCGCAGTGGTGAATGGAGTCAGTGTGGACCGCGAGTGAGCTAAGAGAGGACGGACGCCCCTGTCACTCCCTCCAGGGACAGAGTGTCGCGGCTGTGTTAGTGGTTCGGTTCCTTACTCTCCTGCAGAAGTCTCACCTCGAAGCCTCCTTCCCCTCGTTCACAAGTCTCAAAAGCCTCCTTGAGCACCTACAGGAGTATTTTTCCCCTCCTGCAAAAGTCTCAAAAGCTTCCTTGAGCACCTACAAGTCTCATTCAGTGGCCTACTCCTCCTCCAGAAGTCTCAAAAACCTGGCCTCTCGAGAGTGGGTTAGGCGCGCGACAGGTACGTGCTCGATGGCCCGCCTCACCGCACCTATTACAGTTGGTTGGGGCATCCCCCGTGGATTTTCCAGTGCCTGTTTTTTCTTTTGGAACCTTGGCCTTTTTTGACTCTACACTTACATGTGCAACTACATCCCTTCTCTTTTCTTTTGCTACATTTACATCTGCCAACGACGAGTGACTTCGTTGTGCCCACTCAATGCCTTTACTCACAACTTTATCGAGGGCATCGACAGAGCCTGTAAACTCTTGCTGGTCAAGTGTTGCTCTATACTGGGCAGGGAATACGTCGGGAAAGTTGTCCAAAGCATGGTACAAGGAACAGTCATAGTACCGAGGCTGCAGAGCTCCAATGCGTTTAGCTATACTAGTCAATCACAGCCAGTATTCAACCAACCGTTCGCCAGGATTACGACGCGCATGTTTTAACGCATGAAATGTAGGTTGGAGAGTTTGTTCTGGGGACAGCACCGTCGTGAGAATAGATTTTAAACCGGTCCCAATCATCATTGACCCTGATAATAAGGTCCTCAATGCTGTCATGTACCCCACCTAGAGTGTACTCCCGGACCACATCAAAGCGACCGGCAATAGTCCACCTAGGTCCCGTAGTCTTACTCTCTATGTCCTGAAGCCATTTGCTAAGGTCTATTTCTAAGATGACACCAGGATATTCAGGTAATGTGGCAGTTCTACTTGCAGCAAAGCTCTTTAACCCTTTAACGCGGTAGACAGCATCCTTAGCATTATCGGCAATAGCCTGCGATAGTTGGTCGGAGGGTAGCGATCCCTGCTGCAGCTGCAGCATCAGCCATTTCGAACAGTACTTCGTCTGAGTCTGTGTCTGAATCAAAGTAATGAGCAAAGGAAATTTCGTCTGAACCACTGTAAGAACTAGAGTCGCTACTGAATTCCATACACGAGTGTAAGAACCTAGGTGTGGAACCGCTTAACTCAAAAGTTTAATTAAGCCTTAAATATCCCATTAAGCTGCCACCATTGTCGTGTCCTCCACTCTCTACTTACCCGAGGTATGTTTCGTACTCAGTCTCGCCAAGTACGGTGAATGGCCGCCACTAATGAGTATTGGTAGCGTGTGACAGTAGCAGCGGAGAGTGTGGAGACAAGCCCAGAAGGGACCTGTAACCTCGTAGGTTAGGGCTACAAGATATTAAATACCCCTTTCCGCCCCAGACTCCCTCCTTGACTTCCCAAAAATTAACAGTTCCACACTAAGGTTACAAAACACAGAAACAATTTTTACTTTACTCTTTAACAATCTGCTACAAAGTATTTACACTACTTCAGAACAAATTACACAGTTATAACATTAACTTATTATCCCGAGTCTCATCTCGACACAAGGGAAATTTCAATCACTTATTTACGACTTGACAGCAAGTAAGTACTTGACTTGATAGCCATATAAGGCTTCAGTGGTACCATCTGTCTCTCTCTCTCTCTCTCTCTCTCTCTCTCTCTCTCTCTCTCTTACACACACACACACACACACACACACACACACACACACACACACACACACACACACACACACACACACACACACACACACACACACAAGATGCAACGGCATACATCAAAGGAAAGCCTGTATCTCAGTCGTATACGTATGCAAGATCATATTATTTTTCATACAACAATATACTCACCATCTTTAAATTGTAGAGTGCATGCAATCACAGCCCATATCTTGTCTTTACAAGATCCCTTCATGTACTCAGGATGAGTAATGTCATACAGCACTCTTTGTTGGCGGACAGCCTCTATAAGTTCCTCGGAGGACGACATCGTGAGTACTGTCAAAATGAATTGCTGTGCTGCACGTGTGCAGGAAACTGCGTTTCAAAGACTACGTGGCCCAGGCTGACACAGGTCTGCACCTAAGCTGTGCTGCCCTGTGTGCCCACGTGCGCGCTTACATTTAAAATAGTGAGATGCAGTTTTCTGCCCTGCTCTGTGCTGCGTTGCCTGTGTCACCTGCGTCTCAATGTGCGCCCAGCCTACGTCGTAGCGTTCTATATGCTGCTTTCAGGTACTTCTGGCGTTCGCGACCCATTCTCCTATCGTCCCTCGCTCCATATTCGTCTGCCTCACATTCGTCTTCTTCCCTACTCCTCCTTTCTCCGCCTTCCTCCTCTCCCCCTCTACTCCCACTTGACCCAGGCCTCGGTCTGAAGGGGCCGTGTGAGTAAGAGGTGGAGATGACGTCAGGAGCAGCGGTATCTGGGTGGGCGGCAAGTACATGATCGTTGCAAGCCCGACATACGGCCTAATAAAGTTTACGAGGGTAAGGTGACCCAAGGCTCCGGCCTTAGTACACCCCAGAGAGAGAGTTGCCCCAGTGCATCCCTCTCCTGCTGTTCTCCCCTACAGGAGCAATACCGCGCCGACAGTCTCTATATGTGGCGGGGAAGGAGCGGCCTTGTACGCCCTTCAGTTGCTTCTGGTCGGAAAGATCAGCTCCCGGCTAAGGCCAGAGTAAAGAGCCCCTGCTATCGTACGTGTAGCTTTTCCCTACTACGGGAGCAACACCGCGCCAACGGTCTCTATACGTGGCGGGGAAGGAGCGGTCTTGTACGCCCTTCAGTTGCTCACTGTAAGACGGGTAGGCATCCAGCTCCGGCCGTGGCACGTACCAGGGTAGAGAAGCCCCTGAAGGTAGCCTCAGTACGTACTGGAGAGAGTGTGGCCTCTGTGCCCCTCACTCCAGCTTGTCCCCTACTACGGGAGCAACACCACGCCGACGTTCTCTATACTTGGCGGGGAAGGAGCGGCCTTGTACACCCGAAAGCACTAATCTCTCCCCCCTTGGTAGCCGGAGCCGCGGCCAATGAGCCACCAGGCGATCGAACATCCCACATCCACAGCCCGTCCCCAACTCAGTGAAAGCTTTGTTGGAAAGATGTGGAACGGCTAAAGCTGGTGATGTTACAGTGTGTCATGATCGTTTTTACTGACAATTAGAACCAGTCGGGGTAAGTATATAAAGGCATTTAATGTGTAATACTGTGCTATTATCCACAGCGTATGAGAAAGGCACGAAAATGTAGTATGTGTTACTGTCTATATACTTATGTCCTCCATAATAATGTAACAAATAAGTATAGAATAGTGAACAGCATCTGTTGAAAGATATGATGTCTTTTCTCATACGTTCTCGCTCCAACCTCCTCTATACATTCTCACTCCAAACTCCACCACCCTTCTTTCTGGGTTGTTGTCTCCACCAAATGCCTGTCACACCCTATCATCCCCCACTCCCACCCATTGTTAACCAGCATAGAGATAATGATGAAATGATCCGTCAGGTATTGATCATATATTATCATACACCTCTGTATGAAGCAGCAGCAAATAAATAACATACAATTCTCCGGTATACCTGCCAACCATTTCTTTATGTTGTAAGCTGTTACATGACATACGCACTTCAAGTTGGACCTTGTGTAACAAGGACATAAATTTGTTTATCGTTAATACAGGTTGTGTGGTTTTGGACGTCCATTTATTCATAATTATGAGCGTGGCAATTTGAGCCTTACGTTATCAACACGTAAGGTTTATGTTCCTGTCATTATTGGATGAACGAAACGACTCTGGGATCGGCTTTGACGAACCACAAACTCACTGTTTTAACGAATGTATTCCGACCTCTTGTCACAACAGTGACACAGTGACACAATATCATTGATAGGGTTAGGCATATGACAGAGGAGCTAGTTGGAGAAGAACAAGGGGGATTTAGGAAGGGAAAAGGGTGTGTAGATCAGATATTTGTTCTAAGATGTTTAGTGGAGAAGTATCTAGAGAAGGGAAGGAAAGTGTACGCTGCCTTCATGGACTTGGAGAAAGCTTATGACAGAATAGATAGGAAAGGTATGTGGAAGGTATTAAGAATATATGGAGTGGAGGGGAAATTGTTGAGTGCTGTGAAGAGTATGTACGAGGGAGCTAGGGCTACGGTGCGAGTGGATGGTGAGCTGAGTGAGTTCTTTGATCTCAATGTGGGACTGAAACAGGGGTGTGTAATGTCTCCATGGCTGTTTAATATATATATGGATGGGGTCGTAAAGGAGGTACAAGGTAGGGCAGTGGATGTGGGGGTGGCCCTAATGAATCAGGGTGAGATTTGGAAGCTTCCGGTGTTGCTGTTTGCTGATGATACAGTATGGTTGAGTGAAGATGAATGGGAGTTGCAAGGTTTGGTGAATGAATTTGGGACAGTGTGTAGGAGGAGGAAGCTGAAAGTTAATGTAAACAAAAGTAAAGTTATGGTGTTTGAGAGGAATGAAGTCACAGAGTGTGCAGTGAGGTTGGATGGTGAGGATATGGAGAATGTGAGTGCATTCAAGTACTTGGGTAGTGTGATGAGTAAGGATGGAACTTTGGGGGATGAAGTACGTGAAAGGGTACAGCAGGGAAGGAAGGTTGTTGGCACACTGAAAGCAGTGATGAGAAATAGGGAGGTGAGTATGGAAGTTAAGAAGTCACTGCATGATGGTATTGTGATCCCTACCCTGACGTATGGAAGCGAGGCGTGGACCTTGCAAGAGGGGAACAAGTCAAGAGTGAGAGCAGTGGAAATGAGTTACTTGAGAGGAGCATGTGGAGTGACATGGAGGGACAGGTTGACGAATGAAGAAGTGAAGGAACGTAGTGGGGTAGATGTGGATGTGGTTGAAAAGATTAGGAGAAATACACTGAGGTGGTTTGGACATGTGGAGAGGATGGAGAATGAAAGACTGACTAAGAGGGTGTATGTAAGTGAGGTGGAGGGAGGGGTAGACCGAGGATGAGGTGGAGGGATGGAGTTGAGAGGTATATGAGGGAGGGGGGGGTGAGTTGGGGGGAGGGGAGTCAAATGGTGGGTGACAGAGTGACTTGGAGGCGTTTTGTCTGCGGCCACCCCTTGCGGGATTAGGGCGTCGGGCTATAGATAGATAGATATGACTGAATGTGGGTCAATCGTATATATAATGACATTGTATCACTGTTGTGTCAAGAGGTCCGTATATTTTCGTTAAAGCTGAGAACTTGTGATTCGTCGGAGCAGATCCCTGATTCGTTTCCTTCATCCAGTAATGAGAGAAACATAACCCTTACGGGATTATACTGTAAGGCTTAAACTGCTACGTTCGTATGAGTTAATGGACGTTCAAAACCATACAACCTGTATTAACAATAAACAAACGTATGTCCTTGCAACACAAGTTCCAATTTGCAGTGCGTTTGTCATGCGACAGCTTTCAACAGGATGAAATAGCTGGCAGGTATACCGGAGTATTGTATGTTATTGATTTGTTGGTGCTTAGTACAAAGCTGTATGATAATATCAATATGACCAATAACTGACTGATCATTTTATGATTATCTTTGTTAATGCTGGTTAAAAATGGATGGGAGTGGGCTGGGAGTGGGCTACGAGAGGGTACGAAAGGCGTTTGGTGGAGACAGCAACCCTGAGAGAAGAGTGGAGGGGATGGGAGCGACAATGTATGAGAAACGACATCATATCCTTCATCAGATACTGTTCACTGTCCTAGACTTATTTGTAATATCATAATTTAGTATGTAAGTATATAGACAATAACACAATACATCGTAAGTCTTCTTTCATTTTCGTGCCTTTCTCATATGTTGTGGATAACAGCACAGTATTAGACATTAAATGCCTTTTTACACTTACCCCTACTGGTTCTGATTGTCTACATAAACGATCATGACACACTATAACATCAAAGCTTTAGCCGTTCCACATCTATCCACCAAAGCTTTCACTGGGTTGGGGAGGGGTTGGGGTGATCGATCGCCTGGTCGCTCACTGGCGGTGGCTCCGGCTACCAGGGGAAGAGTTTAGTGCTTTCGGGTGTACGCCCTTCAGTTGCTCCTTGTACACCGGGTAAGCTC
>NW_027643546.1:55000-70927 GCF_032717465.1 Coenobita brevimanus
CCGAGAGCGCAGGATGATATGACTGATAGATAACACCGCATCACAGATGTCACAGTGCGGTGGGAAGCGTCTTTCCATATAAGGTTTCATATGTGTTAAAACGGTGGCATTAAGCCGTAACCGTGCCAACACTTTTTCTTCCAGGCGACTGGGGCGGTTGGCGGTGTCCCAGTCGCCCAGGTACGGCTTACAGGTTGGAATATTTAGTCTGGTCCACTGACCTTGCCACAGAAGATTTATTGATTTCTTTCCGAGAGAGAGACTCGACCGTAGATCACGAGGAACGTCCCAAGTCTCCTCGTGCTCTACAGCCGACTTTGCAGTAAGTCAGCCTTCTCATTGCCGTAGATACGACAATGACCAGGCACCCAGATCAGCGTGAATGACTTGTTGCATGAATGCAACTTATTAACGATGCGGCCCTGGATCTCGTGAGAGTCCGTAGTACAAGATGCAATTGCCTGAAGGGCTGATTTTGAATCTGAAAATATGACAAATGAGTCATGCCTAGAATTGAGAGCATAGTCTATGGCTTTGTCAATAGCAAAAAGTTCGGAGGTAAACACAGATGTATGAGTCGGCAACCGATACCTAAGTGCACATTCAGTCGACCACACACT
This sequence comes from Coenobita brevimanus, assembly GCF_032717465.1. NCBI lineage: Eukaryota > Metazoa > Arthropoda > Malacostraca > Decapoda > Coenobitidae > Coenobita > Coenobita brevimanus. Next base: position 55,621 of record NW_027643546.1, read on the forward strand.
GGCACCCACACATTCACTCGACTTGGAGCCGTCGGTGTACAATTGATGGGACCCCAAGTGACGAACACTGATGTTACGAAACAAGTGGTGGACCTCCGCCTACGGCGCCTTGGCCTTTGGTGCTGGGAGCCATGAGACATCCACTGTAAAGCCGGGTGGCTCCCAAGGCGCTATATTTTTAAACACCAACTTGTCACAGTCACTGGGGTCCACACCAAGCTCCTGAGTCAGTAAGTGGAGGCGAGCGGCAAGTGGCCGACGCACCCCCCGCAGAAGGTGGTGGTATTGACGCAGGGGGGTACAGGCCACATTGCCGATATTACTTTTCCTTAATGTCCTTACGCCGTAGGACAAGGCCAGGTGGTCACGGCGAATACGGAGGGGAGGCACATTCGCCTCTACTTCCATACGAGCCACACGTGTACACCGGACGGCTCCAAGACACATTCGCAAGCATTTATTCTGTAGCACATCCAATCCTTTCAGCGTGGCATCAGATGCCGAGCCATACACCTGTGCGCCATAGTCTAGCTTCGATTGAATAAGGGACTTATACACCATTAATAAAGATTTTCTGTCGGCACCCCAGGTAGTTCCCGCTAGGTACTTGAGGACATTTAACGGTTTATCACAACGAGCAAGCAAAGTATTAACGTGAAGTTTAAAATTCATTCTTCGATCAAAATGTATTCCTAGAAATTTTACAGAAATTTGAAAAGGTACCGCCTGATTATCCAAAGTTAAGCACAAATTAGGTACGTTACGATTAGTGAAGACTACAGCGGCACACTTACGGTCGGAAAACTTAAATCCCCACTGCAAGGCACATAGGTGGACGGAGTCAAGGGCTGCTTGAATCCGCCCAGCCGAAAATTGTGCATTACGGGAGGAGTGCCATATTGCACAATCGTCAGCATAGAGCGAGTATTTAAGATTCCTGGAGATGGGAGCTGATGACAGAATATCATTGATCATAATACTAAATAAAGTAGGACTAAGAACACTTCCCTGTGGCACCCGTTTTCCTGGATAGATATATCCGATGTTACGTTACGGGGCAATTTGACAGAAAGTCCTGTCCCTTAAGAAATTTGAAATAAAAATTGGCAAATTTCCTCTTAAACCATAAGCATAGAGCTTTATTAGTATACCGTGTCGCCATGTCATGTCATAGGCTTTATGGATGTCCAAGAACACCCCTATCATGAATTCTTTATTGGCAAATGCCTCTGCAATACAATGCTCCAAATTCATTAAATGATCTAGTGAACTTCTGTATTTACGGAAGCCACATTGTTGATCATTTAACAAATTCTTCGACTCTAAAACAAAAAGAAGCCTATTGTTTACCATTTTTTCCATCACCTTACATAGACAAGAAGTCAACACAATAGGACGAAATGAAGTGGGATTCATAAGACGACCAGCCTCTTTGGGTATCAGTATGACGAGCGCAAAGTGCCATGAGTTTGGGAACGTTCGGAGACGCCCAAATCTCATTGTACAATCGCTAACATCTTAATCAGGTTGTCCTGATTAAGATGCTGGATCATACCATACGTGATGGTGTCTGGTTCAGGGCTGGTGTCTTTATAGGATTTTAGGGCAAGGAGCAGTTCATCTAGCGTAAACTCTTGGTTGTACGGGAAGTCGACATCTTCTGTGGCAAAGTCTAATATCTGTAGCTCAGCCGTGCGTTTATGATGTTGAAAACGCGGATCATAATTGGCTGAGCTACTTACATGAGAAAAACTCCTGGCGAGGATGTTAGCAACGTCCACGGGCTCGTCATAGATGTTATTATTAACCCGCAGGGTGGTGATACGTATGTATGGGCCTTTATTATTTAATATTCTTATAGTGGACCAGACTTTACGCAATGGTGTTGTACGAGTCACCGTGGACACAAAGGACCGCCAGGAGTCACGTTTGGCCCTTCTTATTATCCTCCTTGCCTCAGCCCGTGCCTGTTTGTATGCAATAAAATTTTTCTCAGTGGGCTGACTATCAAAAATCCTGTATCTCCTATTGCGTTTTCTTAATGCTTGTCGGCAATCCGGCGTCCACCAATGTGCTCTATGCTTCGCCTGAACTGTAGAAGTCTTGGGAATAGCAGCCTCAGCTGCGTGTAATATGGAAGTAGTTATATTTTCGACCTTAACATCTATGGTCTCCCCAGATATATGTAGAATTGGCGATCCTTGAGAAGGATCCCCAATCTGCTTTCTTATAGTTAAATTTTGGAGGTGGAGGGTCCGAAATGATGTCGCGTGTATAAGAAAGACAGATGGGTAAATGATCACTTCCCAAGGAGTCGTCGTAAGGGTCCCATGAGAAATCTTGTTGTATACCAGGGAGGCCAAAGATAAGTCAATGGCCGAAAAGTTACCAGTACGATCATCTACACGAGTCGCTCTACCATCGTTCAGATGACAGAGGCTGGACTGTAATATTAGGTCGGCTACTTGCTCCCACGACCATCAATCCCTCGCTACCCCATTGATAGTGATGGGCGTTAAAGTCGCCCAACACTAACTTATTGCCAGGAAGATGTTCAAATAGTGAATGTAAAGCATCACTATCAATGGGGCCATGTGGAGTACAGTACAGAGAGCAAATAGACAGATACGTGTTATTAAATTTTACTCTGCACGCGACCGCTTCCAGAGTAGAATTTAGAATCACTTCCGTTTGTGGGTGTGATTTGTGGGTGTATATGGCGACTCCGTGACCTTCATATCTTCTATACAAGTGGTAGTGTTTTAATTGTGGAGGATCAGGGTGATCCTCCAGGCGCGTCTCCTGTAAACAAATAACGTCTGGCCTGTGTATTGACAGCAAGATTGCTATATTTGGTAACTTATTCCCGACACCTCTACAATTCCACTGTAATACAGTGAAAGCGACGGTTTAAGATTTACGAGGGTGGCCAGTGCTCTTAGTTTTTTATGCCGCCCGCCACCAGGCGAGTGGCTACCGGGGGACCTTTCCCGGTGCTTGTTCGTGGAGATCTCCATATTCTCATCAATAACAAGGCTCCCAGAATCCACCGAGGAAGAGCTATTCTTTCTCTCGCTCGCTGGACTAGGAGCAGGAAGGACATGAGGACGTGACTGTTTGGTGGGGGTGGTCAAGTTAATTTTATCTGACTTGTCAGGCTTCTGTTTTGGCCGCACTGACTGCAAAGGAGCAGCGGCAGCCTGAGAGCTCGTATGAAGTGGCAACAGGGATGTCTGTCAGAGAGTTGGAACGTACAGGAGGCTTAGACTGAGAGGTAGGGCGTGGGGCATGAGGAGCGAATGTAAGGTCAGTCTGTGTCTCAACGGTGCACATCACGGGACGGGACACAACAGCCGATGCATAGGAGATATTAGGCTTGGGAGTTGCATGCAACTCCTTCACCTTCTTTCTTACATCGTAAAAGGAAATGCCCTCAGTTGCCTTCACTGTGCAGACCTCATTCTCCTCCTTCCACTTGGGACAAGCCCTTGAGGAAGTGGAGTGAGCATCCTTGCAGTGAAAGCAGCACTCAGTCTCGGATGTACAGTTGTCAGCAGAGTGACCTACAGTCGCGCACTTGCCACACATGTTGGAAGCCCGACAAGCCTTTTCGTGGTGTCCATAGAGTTGACACTTTGCACAACGAAGGGGGTTCGGGATGTATGGTCTGACATTTACTATTTCATATCCAACTTTCACATTGGTTGGGAGAGATACCTTTCCAAAAGTCAAAACAACTGTTGCGGTCTTCGTCCTTATGCCTTCCGAAAATCTTGTGATGAATCTGGCCTCCATTACATCTTGCTAAGCAAGTTCCTGTACGATTTCTTCCTCCTCCATAAGCACAAGATCCCTGCAGGTGATAACACCCTTGCAGGAATTCATGGCGTGCGGGATCGTTTTTTGGACATCGTGACAGTGGAACTTCCTCAGTTTAAGCAAATCCTTGACCTGAACTGAATTCTTGGTTTTTACGAGAAGGTCTCCACTCGCAAGTTTTTTCACTTGTTCCACCTCTCCTGCACACCCATCAATCACCTTCTTGATGATGAAGGGATTGAGGCTGGACAGGGAGTGGAACTAACCACATGAATCACGACAAACTCGGCGTTGTGTATGTTAATGTCAAGGCGGATACGCGTCTGGGGCCGTTCAGTCTGGGGACAGTCCGTCCGTGCAGCAGTCGGAGGTCGGTCAGGACTACCTCCCCCCCTGAAGGGGGGGGAGGCAGTAGTGGCGTCCGCCATAGTTACCATTTCCCCCGTGAGGGGGAAGTGGGAAGAAAGAGAAAAACAACCAAGGGAGAAATTGCCCGGGGAAAACACACCTAGTCTGAGATTACCCGCGCAAACCACTCGGGAGGACGCGCCTGTGTGTCACTCACCCCAGAGCGATCAGTGGGGGGTACACTCCAGAGGTGAGTAAGCAAAGGTAATCTCAGTATTTATATATAGACACATACTATATGAAATAAGGCCTGGTAGTAAAATGAGGTCTAGCTAACCTAACTTTATTGAAAAACGCCCTAGTGGCGAGTAAAAGGAAAAAGCTAACGCCGGTGAGGCAACCCTGCAGCTAGAGGAGAGCTCAGAAACACGTCTTCCTTCTCCACGACCATTCATCAAAGTCGCTTGAGTGTGAGTGTCGCCGTGACCAGGTGACTGTGTCAAGTGTCGCTATCCGCACCCTGTCTTATTTATAGTAATATTTCCCCTACAGACTCCCAGTCTTGTTTATCCCCTTTGTGATCAGTTCAGTGTGTATCCTGCCTAAAAGTGACACATAGACAATACCATATATAATTCAAGATATCCCTGTATGAGCATTGTAGTGTGCACTGAGTGTAACTATATTTTGTGGTGCTGAATGTTAACTCTGTGTCTCTGTTCCCCTGTATCTCAAATATCACTCTGTGTTATATTGTAACGGTTAGAATTAAGGTTATAGATGTGTTAAGGTGTACTGCCTGGTTTTTATGTCCTGTTCCTTTGTTGGTGCTTTACTTCCGGTCTAGAAAGAGGACCGCGCTTCAGTCGCTAGTGTTTTTAGGACGAGAAGTCGCCTTAAAAACACCAGCATAACACTGGTGGCAAGCGGTGGTTCTGGATCCGAGTAAAAGCATGGAGGAACGATAAAAGGAAACTTGTACAATGGCATCCAGACATCACATTCAATTGCCGAAATTCAACCCGGACCAATGTAACATTGATGAGTACTTGGATATGGTTAAACTCCTCTTAGACATAGGGTTCGACTCAGACAAAGAAAAGATTGCAGTCACATTACCTAACCTGGGTAAAATAATCGCCACTGTCATTCCGAAAATCGTCCCGAGACTAAAATGGGATCAATTCAAACAAATTGTGAAACAGGCAGCGACGCCATCTCTGGGCACAGTTGTAGCCTTATCGCAACTAGACGCCCTCACATACGACGGAAGCCTCGATGACACCTTCATCCAGGCTAGGCGGCTCGTCACCGCTGCGTACCCGGGCACAGACGCAAAAACCCGGGAACAACTCATATTCCACAAACTCCTCAGGACCCTCCCCGGTTTCATTAAAAACCACTTCATAATACATGAACCGACGGGATACCTGGATAAAGAAATCAACCTAATAAGGCGCCTTCTAGCCGTCCACTCCTCCCCCAAACGCATCGGGAACATCAAACAATTCCCCACGGATCTCATCCCTGTAAATCCGTGGGAATTTTCTCCTTGCTGCCCTGAGTGCCCAATCCACGACATTCGTGAACAGCTAAAAGTTGCCCGCCGCAGCAAAACAACACAAGAGCGCTTACAAGCCTCCCCACCATACGCGGATTGCCGCAAGCCTCAAAGCAGGAAAGCAAGACGAGGAAGACACAGAAGGCGCCCCCGCATCCCACCGTAATGACGAGGGCCACCTCACATCTCCCCCAGTCCACGACAGGGGGAAACGTCATCTTTCCTTTTCCTTTCCTCTCACTATCTCTTCTATTTTGCCCTCCCCTATTCCTACCCCTATTCTTAACCTTCCCACCTCACACACCACTTTCTCCACTACTACCGCCTCCCCCCTTCCTATTCCTCCCCAACACAAAGCCTGCCTCCCCCTTCACAGACCTCCTAGAACCCTTACCTCATCTTCCCCTAACCTACTTCCCAAAACCGTCTCCTCCTGTCTACTCCCTCCCACCTACCACCCCACACCACCCGCCACCATCACTTCCCCGCCACTCATTTTTCCCGCCAACACAGCCAACTCATTCGCCTTCCCTATCACACCATCCTCCTCCTCACTCTCACCTGCCTCTCTTTCCTCGCTCACCTCCCCCACCCCACCCTCAACCTCACCATACCCACAAACCCCTTCCCCCACTTCACCCTTACCTGACCCACCACCACCTTCCTCCGATTCTAATCCTTCACCAACCTCACCTCCGCCTGTATCTCCTCCGGCTACCCCACCTCCTCCAACCCACCACTCTCAATCACCGCCCGCTACGCCCATCACCAACGCTGCACCACACCACCCATCACCAACTCCCACCTTCACCGCCGCGGAAACAACCACCACCACCGTACCACCACAACCAGAGACGAAAATTGAGAGGGTGCTATAGCGCCACCACGACCGCCCACCTGTCAGAATCCGAGGGACCCCCCACCTTCTCCGCCTCCTACGCCGGACTGACCACCCATCCTCCCTCCGGCTCACTCTCAACCCCCATCAGGAGCCTAACACCTTCACCACCCACTGGGTCAGCCTCCTCCAACACCTCACCCCGGCCCACCAGACATCCACCTCCACCACCTATCACCTCCAGTCAGGGGGTCGTGACTTTTACAAAGCGGAGGGTGGTAAAATGCCCGCCGTGCCCGCCGCCGGACCTCCCACCTCACCACCCCGCACCCCACCACCGGGCCGCCAACGCACCACCACCTCAGGAGGATACAACATTGGGGTTAGTGACAGTCCTGAGCCCCTGTTCCCCGCAACTGCCAAAACACCAGGTGACCAGGGAAAGGCAACTACCTTGCAGGCGGGACAACCATCGTCAGAAAAGGGGTGGGACTGAACTAGCTTCAGTCCCAGGTAACACCGTATTGACGGCAATTGTTACACCCTCTAGGGCAGGAGGCCCAAGACTACGGCCTAATAAAGTGTACGAGGGTAAGGCGACCCAAGGCTCCGGCCTTAGTACACCCCAGAGAGAGAGTTGCCCCAGTGCATCCCTCTCCGCTGTTCTCCCCTACAGGAGCAACACCGCGCCGACAGTCTCTATATGTGGCGGGGAAGGAGCGGCCTTGTACGCCCTTCAGTTGCTTCTGGTAGGAAAGATCAGCTCCCGGCTACCGCCAGAGTACGTACCAGGGAAAAGAGCCCCTGCTATCGTACGTGTAGCTTTTCCCTACTACGGGAGCAACACCGCGCCACATTAACACTTTTTTCGATTTTCATCTTTCTTCCTCCAGACGATTTTCTTCAACTCTGGAGAGAAATTTCGTACTGGAGGGGTTAGATAGTGTCACCATCAACCCCTTCACTACGAGGGGATCTCCTAAGCTGAATAAAATCGTCCGGTACCTAGAACAAAGTAACTAAGTCATTCTCTGTCTGAAGGGGTTATTGTGTCTGTCCCATCATCCCGAGAGGGTTTCTTTAAGCTCCAGGAAATCGTCTAAAGGTAGCAAAGTGTAAACATGACGTCATCACTTGGTCTAGGCGCAGCAGATCGAATCCCGGAGGTGAACAAAGGTTTTTATATCATATAGACGTTTTATATTTTATATTTTGCAACTTTCAGAGGCATTTACTCAGCTTTAGGAGTCTTATGGATAGGCTTAATCAAACGTATCGAACCTCCAATGTTAGAAAAAATAGCTTACAGAAATGCGTCTCGTACAGAAGAGGCGGAATGGACAGATCGAGTGACTAAGATATTGAATTATGTATATGAGTGGTTTTGTTGTTATTTTTATTATTATTATTATTATAACTATTATTATTATTATTATTATTATTATTATAACTATTATTATTATTATTATTATTATTTCAGGCAAATGTCCCAGGCTTCTAGACTGGCTGACTACCGAATATTATTAAGTCTCCCGTGGCTCCGTGCTCCTTCCACTCAAGAGCCTGCACTTCACGCATTCCACGCACAAGATGGCGTCACCGCTGCATTCCTGCGAAGACGAGAGGTCAAGAGGACGACACTTGCTTTTTGTTTGTTTGTTTACTGTAATTGTTTAAAGTTGTGATCCCTCCAACTTGAATGCTCAGTTGTAACTATAGATAACTAGAATACGATGCTAGTCACGAAGAAGGGCTATGAAAAGATACAGAGCTCGTAGTATTGGCTGGATGAATCACTCTTGCGTGATAATCAAAGACGGTGAATAAAACCCACACTTGTAGACGAAGAATATAATTACCAAACAGTTTCGGTGGACACTGCCACCATCTTCAGTGGTCAAGATAGTGAGAGGGAGTGACGTACTGATTATACAATGGTTCCTTTTTATGCCTGTGTGTGTGTGAAAGGGTGGGGTAAAGGTGAGGTGGGGTGGGGTAGATTGTAAGCGGGGATTAACCCAAGGGGGATTTTGGGGGACATTACCGGACAGGTCAGGTGTAATTCCTATCTAACCTTACCTGTGTCGTAGCAGGAAGGGTGGGGGTAAAGGTGAGGTGGGGTGGGGTAGTGTGTAAGCGGGGATTAACCAAAGGGGGATTTTGGGGGACATTGCCGACAGGTCAGGTGTAATTCCTATCTGATCTTACCTGTGTCGTAGCAGGAAGATACATGTCCCATCCTGCTACTTTCCGGCTACGACACACGGAAGGTCAGATAGGAATTACACCTTGACCTGTCCGGTAATGTCCCCCCAAAATCCTTGGGTTAATCCCCGCTTACAATCTACCCCACCCCACCTCACCTTTACCCCACCCTTCCACACACACACAGGCATAAAAAGGAACCCTTGTAGTGTCAGTACGTCACTCCCTCTCACTATCTTGACCACTGAAGATGGTGGCAGTGTCCACCGAAACTGTTTGGTAATTATAGTCTTCGTCTACAAGTGTTGGTTTTATTCACCGGCTCGTAGTATTTTTTTCTTTTAACTAAGATACATGAAATAAGCTGCAAAAATACGAAAATACGAGCTTACTTAATGTAAATGAATTATAGTACGTTCAGGATGGAGGGAAGGCATTTTGTATTTTGTTTGTGATGTTATAGTGCAGTGGTTCCCAACCTTTTTGGTCCTGTGGCCCCCCGAGAAAATTATGAGAAGCTCCATGGCCCCTATATAACTCAGATCGTATATTTATATATTTTTAATATTTGATATTGTGCAGAAAACGGTAATTACCCCAATATACTTAAGGCTAAACTAGCACAATAAGGTATATTTCATACTTGATTTCTGTCAGGTTTTACCCAGACCAAATAACTTATAATATCTTATATTACCAATAAGGCCCATGGCCCCCCAGTCAATGTCCCATGGGGGCCATGGCTCTCAGGTTGGGAACCGCTGTTATAGTGTCTCTCAGGATCCTAGGATCCTGTCTCGGCTGAACCAAATTGTCTGGCGTCAGCTGGAACATGATGCTAGAGTTATGTCGGTTGTGAGGGGGTTAATGGTGACGGTATTGACACTGTCAGGCTCCTATGACTCACTCAGTCGAATAAAATCGTCTGAGTCAGCTGAAATGGGGTACTAGAGTTGTCCCGAGCATCACTCAGGGGGTTAAAATCCTAACCCTCTGGTGCTTGGGACAACTCTAGTATTCCATTCCAGCTGACAGACGTTTTTGTTCGGCTGAGTGAGTCATAGGAGCCTGACAGTTACTACACTCACCCATAACCCCCGCATGACCGGCATAACTTTGGTATATCATGTTCCAGCTGGAACATGATGCTAGAGTTATGTCGGTCGTGAGGGGGTTAATGGTGACAGTATTGACACTGTCAGGCTCCTATGACTCAGTCGAATAAAATCGTCTGAGTCAGCTGAAATGGGGTACTAGAGTTGTCCCAAGCACCAGAGGGGAAGAACCCTCCTCTGGTGCTTGGGACAACTCTAGTACCCCATTTCAGCTGACTCAGACGATTTTATTCGACTGAGTGAGTCATAGGAGCCTGACAGTGTCAATACTGTCACCATTAACCCCCTCACGACCGACATAACTCTAGCATCATGTTCCAGCTGATGCCAGACAATTTGGTTCAGCCGAGTGGGTCTGGGGCCTGGGGGGCACTAAATGAAAATATCCAAAAAATATTAAAGGGGGGCAATATCAATTTTGCCACAGGAGGTATACCAAAATTGGACTTTTTAATAAAACCCCCTTCACTCTCACTCCCTGTGTTTCGTATATACCCCTCTCTGACTGCCTGTGGTGTGTCTGTTCCACGCTGTGTGTGTGTCACGGTGTGTCTACCGTGTGAAGGTGGCTGTGTACGTGTCGTGTGTGTGTCTACTGTACGTGGCTGTGTACGTGTCGTGTGTGTATGTCTACTGTAGGTGGCTGTGTACGTGTCTTCTGTGTGTGTGTCTGTGTACTGTGTGAAGGTGTGTGTGTGTCTTGATGTGTGTCTGGACTGTAGTGTAGTAGTGTGGTGTGTATGTGTCTTGATGTATGTATGTCTTGATGTATGTATGTAGTAGTGTGTCTTGATGTATGTATGTAGTAGTGTGTAAGTGTCTTGGTGTGTGTAAGTATCGGGCCTTGTGGCTTTAAGGAAAGCCTGCTACGCAAACTTCCCTCAACCACATTTTTAAACCTCTATCACACCGGGACTTGAACCCGGGTCTTCCTGATTACCAGGCCAACACCATGCTGACCCTGCTACCGCGGCCCCACAAAGATTGCGGCTAAAACTTCTACTGTATTTTATTTCTTTACATGTTTACAAAAAATGGGAAATTGAACAACATGCACAGACTAAACTAAATTTTCATGTACCTATTAATGTCGCTTTAGGAGGAGATATCTCGAAATTTCCTGAGCTACTTGGAATACCTAAGCCTGCAGTTTAATGCTAATCATGAACAAGTGCTATGGAAAGAATATAGAGCAGTTGTTACTTATATAAAGGGAGAAAGTAAAAACTGCAACTTAGGCTGCTATCCAACGGCAGGACTAACACACTGAGTGACACAGAAACTAAATATATGATACAAATTCTTTAATTAAACTTATAATGAGAGTACAAATGACAAAATATACACTGCACAGGAAGACAGTACAGTACTCAGTGCTCATACCTTCGGTGACAACTCTGAGAATGAAAGCCTGTCTGTTGTACCGATTTATAAACGGAAGAGATGAATCGCTAAATTTGATCCACAGTAAAAAATAATAATAATAATGAATACATAAAACATTAAAGACAAACCATATTGACTACATGTCCACCCTAAACTGACAAAAACCTGGCATCTCTCCACCTTGAATGCTGAGCTGTTTCTCGAGATAAAGACTAGATTATCATGCAAATCACAATGAAGATCTATGGGGAGGATGCAAAACCATAATACTGTCTTATTCTGCCACTTAGATACAGGAACTAAGCAGCAGAAGGACTAAAATTTGTCAAGGTGAGCCAACTACAATGACACAGATGAAGTCTGAGATTATATAATGTGTAATCATGAACTGATTGCATCATTCAGTAGATTACAAATGGAAAAGCTATCAAATCTGAAAGTGTAAGTACTATACAAGATATGATTAACCTTGTACATCCATATTCCGAGATATGCTTCCTGTATCATAGCCTACACACAAATTCATCCCCCTCAACAGTAATGGTATATTCCTGCTGTCTCCTGACTTCCAATCAACTTATGAAACCTCTCTCCTAATTACAGTACAGTAATAGAAAGTTAATTTGAATCTTTCGCTGCTAGTAATTACCTCTGCAGTATGATAATTCTTATTTAAAGGTAGCAGCAATGGTTAATGAAGGATGTAAGGTATGCAGTCCTTCCAGTTCAATATACTATATCTCCAATCAGGCTTTATCCAGTGTCTCTCCTACACATGTTAAAGAATGTCATATGGGACGTTTGAAAAGTCTCTCCTATGCTGATTAACATAGTTTAAAGGTAACAAGAATGGCTTAATGAAGCCTGTCCCTAACCCCTTCAGTCCAAAAGCTATCAACCTTTAATTACTTTTCCTACTGAACAGAGGTTCCTGAAGGTTGTAATGTGACCCTTCCAGTTTGAAAAGTTCACTTACCCAAGCTTTGAATAACAGTCTTAAATTAGGGCAAGAATAAAGGCTAATCATTGGAGCAGTCTGTGCCCTGTAATCCAAAAGATGTAGTTATATTCTCATTTTACTATCTTATTTCTACCACCAGACCATCATATCTAACTTTGAGATGCAGAGACATATGGTATCTGTATTAAAGGGATTAATGGAGGATAGAACGAGGACTGAAGAGTATATTGGTATCGGTGCTGTAATAAGAAGGGGTAGATTTGAATGATGGGGCATGTTGAAAGGATGGAGGGATGGCAACTGGACACAGAAAATGGCTTGGAACAAGGGTCACAGAGTGTGACATCAGGGGATAGAGAGGCTACGACTTCCAAGCAGAGGTTGCTCAGAGTGGACTCAATTCCAACACAGCTGAGGTATCCAATGGACCACATTGGCAGCTCTGAAGCTGGGGCAAGGAGAGTACCTCCTGTATACGCTACCCTGGTGGGGGCTCTTTGAACTTTGGTCAATAACTTTATGGTTGTGAAGAGCAAGCGCTACTACTGAGCTTACTTGCAATCGGAAAGCAGCATGGAAAGTCGCCATTAGGTGACCAAAGCCAATGCATGCAAGCATGTTGGAACCTTCATAAATGGATACGATATAACCTTCCAGTTCAAAGTCTTTCCATGCTGAATATCATCTGAAGGAAGCATGAATAAAATCAGTTCATCTTTTCAAGTGTGTGGTTAAAACTGAAATCCATCCATCCATCCATCGTCCAATCCTACGTTGCCTCATGAGGCGCGTAGGAGCCCGGGGCTAGGGCAGTTGGTCCTGACATTTAAGATGAGAGAGACCAACCTCACTCATCCCTGAGAAGCATTATGTGAGCAATAAACCCCAATCATCCCTTGATATGAACCTTCACTGGCTTATGGTTTCCTGGTGTACAGGAAAACCACTTGGCATTGTCACTCAGTGTAAAGTCACCTACACAGGCAGAAGTGAAGAGGAAAAGAAGGAAGGAATGCAAGACAGAATTGGGAGTGTAAAGTCACCCATAGGCAGAAAGATGAGGAAAGAACGAAGGGGAAAAACTGAAATAAAATACTTAATCCATGGGTCTTTGCATCTGGTATTGTATTTTAATCCTGTTAATTCTAAGTAATATCATTAGTCCAGCTTAGGAAAGAGTACATGAAACTGGAGTGGCTAAAGCCTTGATCAACTTCCCTTTACTACTTGGAGACTCTTCCAAAGGAGATTAAACTTGCTTACTGGCCTAGTTCTACCAGAGGAAATGAAATGGCTAATGGGTCTCTGAAGATTATTAAAACTGTCTACAAGTTATTTTTTCTAGCCTGAGAGATCTCCAACCCTTTTCAGATTAGTTGATGGCAAGTGTGGCAAGACTGCACAGATGATAAGACTAGTAACCAAGGAGATATCATATGAAGAGAGACAGTGTGAAGGGGAACTCCTAAGGTGATCAAAATTGCCTACAGAGTACATTAATTCTATCCCAACATAAATTCCTAATCTCTTGTAATTGGAGCTGATGGCCAATTGTTGTTAGCCTGGGTGTCAGTATGAATGGCAACCCAGGAGACTTACTCCTTCCTTACAACTATGACTCATTCTAAGCAAACTACAAACTGGTATTTGAATTGTATGAGTGACCCAGGTCCCTCATATTAAAACAAGTTATGTAATTACAACTGCCTGAATGTATATGTGTGTGGGCCATTTCACTAACAATAATGTACTGTTGATACTCCTTTATATCCATTTATTTATTTTTTCTTACCTTTGTTGCTGAATCATACCTCAACCTTTCTTTATTATTGAGAACAGGCTCCAAGTTGATACTGTAGAGGGATGCCTCACACATGGTGGCACCAATAGTCACCAGGCAATAGAGCTGGCTATATTCTATCTATCTATCTTTCTATTGCCAGACTCCTCAATCCCGTAAGCAGTGGCCACAAACAAATCGCCTCGTACAATAAAACCTTCTCCTCTCCATATCGACTATTGAGCCAGAAGGGTCATATCAACCACACATACGCTTTGGAGGTAAAACAGGGTGAATTTCATGAATATTAGTAACTCATACAGTACTATGATTATTCGATTAAATGCTAGAAGTTTTATGCAGGGGTTCATTGGCAAATTTTGAGGTGCAAGATATTCAGGAAAATGATGGCCAACATCATATTTAATCTACCATTATCAAATTACGCCATGGCCCCCCAAAAAATGAACTACATAAATAAACTCCAATGGCCAAGTAATACAGGCCATGACACTGAATTATATAATGAAATGGAATCAAGAAGAAATGGCAATAAAAAGGAAACAGCAGCATGAAGAAATGTTACATAAAAGACATTACTAAAAGACCTTAAAATTGAACAGTAAGTGAAATACAGTCAGGAGGTAGAATGATTGCCTCAAAAATGTCAAAACTTCTGAAAATTGATATAGCTACATAATACAGTAATTCTGAAGGGCTTATGAGAAAATTCTCTTGTGGCCACAGGGAACAGGGTACAAGATTTATTTAACTCCTTCAGTATGATGGGACCCTCAATCTGATGGGTCAAGTCTCAAAGCCAATGCCTGGCAGATCTGATCTTCTGAATCACAGTGGCTTAATGAACTCTACTTGATTTAACATAACAGAATTAATATACTCATTCTAACTTATTTGCTTTAACCTACAACACTCAACTTACTCTACTTAGTTTAACCTACTAGACTTAACTTACTACATATAACATTTAAATATAACTAAGAGACATGGGTTAAATTCAGTTCTCTCTTCTCCTCATCCAACTTGAAAAAAAGATATCACAGCTATGGCAGAAAACTGATCATAAATCCATCTGAAAGTATATACTGTACAATTTTTTTATACTGTATCATACATTTAGCCAGTCCTCTCATAAGTCAGGGATCACACTAAATTATCAGAACTTTTCCCATATCAGGCAGCAATGTTCGAGCCATTACAAACTTTTCCATTCAACTCATCCTGTAAATCAGGAGAAACAAGATCAGATCAGATATACATGAACCAATGGTCA
>NW_027643547.1:0-52500 GCF_032717465.1 Coenobita brevimanus
ATGACGGCTGCTACAGCCTGCATCACACATGTGGTAGCAGCTCTTCAGTTTTATCAACTCTAATACCATATGGTCACACTTTCCTTATGGTCTCATGGATACATTGGTATTCTTGCGCAGCAACATCACTTGGGCTGAGAGCTGTGGGAGAATAAGTGAAGGTCTTTTGAGTCACTGTCACCCATACTGATACCCTCATCACTCACTGGAAGGGAGGTTCCACCTCCATCTGTGTGTCCATCCATACTCTGGTGATCTTCTCTGAGTCTGACTGTTTACTAAAGTCAAACGAGGCAATTGGCTTGCTCAACTCCTTTCTACATCTTGTCTCATTCTGTCAAGGGCCTGCATGTCCTTTGTCACTTTTGTCTGTGTTCCATTGTTTTCATCCATTTACGATCAATGAAGTCTTCACAGTACATCTTTCTCTGGTTCCTCTAATCTTGTAGAAAGTCCCACTCCATGTCAGTCATTCTCACCCCCATATGTCTCTGTTCCAGTTTCTGGCATATTATAGGGTCCTGGCAGTGTTGAGTAGAAGATATCAAAAGATCCTCCTGTGCATGATTGTTGAAAGTGTCTGCCCTTCTCTCTGACAAAACTGTGGTTTTGTCTCGTTTCCATGTCTGAACTAGGAGTCACAAAGTCTCCATGAGAGCTTCAAAGAATGTGTTTATGTGTCTGGTGTGGATGGTGTAAGAGGTTGCAGAAGAGCCAGTGTTCCTGAATGAAACTGGTTCTGCAAGCAAGCTTGGCCAGCCGTTCAAGCTTCATCTTTGGAGCGATAAGCTTTCCACCAGCCTGACATTAGGTAAAGGTGCAACACAGCATACAGCAATACAGCATGTTCTGTATGACATCTCTTCCTGTCAGAAGAACCCTCGTGAAAAGTCTGCTCTCTCTCACATAGTCCACACTACAGAGTGTTAATCCTAGAATGTGATTCTTGTAATGCCAGTAGCCATATCTAGATACTAGTACCACTGCTGCAACTGGTTCACTGCAGCTTTTTGTTCACTAGAAGGACTTGAAAAAGAAACTTAAGTATTATTAAAACAGTAAAATTGTTGTTTTTGGTGTGAATTTGAGTGAGTGACAACTTTCTCAAAGATAATGTACAGCGGGGTTATCATCATCTGAGAGGTCAAATGTTGAGTATTTTCTGATTCAGCTATACTGTTTACATAATCTGAAAGGGGCACTTCCCAGTGCATTGGGGTGAGCCATGGTACAGCCAATGTTTTCTAAGGACTGGAAGCCTCAAAACAAGTCCCAACCTAGCTGTTACCTCCCAACAGTTGCTGGAAGGCTAAGAAAAAAATTTGAGATGTGTGATATAACAGTGTAACAGTCATCCTTGACCTGACTATGTAGTCATCCTGGACCTAGAGATTCCGAAGTGTATGGTCACTCAGTAGAGATTACCGAGTGACTACTTATGGCTGAAGTGTTCTTCTGCCTAAGAGTGATGACTGTGACTATTTACCAAGTGTGTAGCCTCATTTCACTCATGATAGTATCTCCCAGGGTTGATAGGTCACCATCCATCTACTTCAGAGTTGTTTGTTCTAGCAATAGAAAAAGTCAGCTATATTCTTGCTATCCCCAACTGTACACATAATAATGGAGAATATGATAATATCCTTTGATGTGAATCCACTTTTTGTCTGCATGTCCAGTAGCATTCTCTTTCATGACAGTGTTAATATGGATTCTAATAAAATGTCTATGGCATCCTTTTACTGTGTGTTTTAATAATATTGGAAATATTTTTATTTTTCCTTTTGGAGCAATAAGGGAAAGAGGGAGTGGCAGGGGAAGAAGGGAAAGTAAGAGAGGCTAAAAGAGAGATGAGGATTCAAGGGGGAGAGAGGGTACAGGAGGAGAAGGGAAGCAGTAAAGAGGAGGGAGAGGGAGGGAGAAGGTAGGCAAGAGAGAGAGAAGGAATACAGAGGGAGGGACAAAGATATGGGAGGGCAAAGGGAAGACAAAGAGGGAACAGGATACTAAGAGGGAAGAGGGAGCAAGGTGAAAAAGGGAAAAACGAAAATCGAAAGTGGGTAAGCAGGGGACGAGGTGTGAGGGAAAGAGAGAAGGGAGTGAAAGAATGAGAAAAGGGAGTGATGAAAGAGTCTAAAGAATGGAGTGAATACTGGGAACTAAAGGGAGAAGGGTTAAGTTGCTGAGAGGGACAGGACACAATTTCACTTTGGGTCTTGTCTGTGTCTTTATTATTCAACTGTTCCCTGTGTAGTTTCTCAGGCTCACTCATTGATCAGTTCTAATGTTGGCTGTCTGTCTGTCTGTCTGTCTGTCTATAGATCTATCTGTCCTATAGTCTACAGTACAGCCAACTTTGTATCTACTTACCTGTACCTGTTGTGTATCTATCTGTTTGTGAAGTGTATCAGTGTGTGTGTGTGTGTGTGTGTGTGTGAAAGTTTGTATATGTATGTACGTGTGTTTATATATATGTAGAGTGAGGAGACTGACAGACACAGGAAGACAGTGTACAGTCGAGGGGAGGGGAGAGAAGAAGAGAGGGAGGCAGTGGGAGGAAGAAGGGAGAGAGAGAAGTGAAAAGAGATGGTACAGAGGAAAGAGAGGAGGGAGGAGGAGGGGAAGAGAGAAAGAGGGGGGGACAAGGGGATGGCAAGGGTGGGAGAGAGAAAAGAGGAAGAGAGAGGTGAAGGAGGAGAAAGGGAGAGGAAGAGGGGAGAAGGAGGAAAGAAAAGATGGAGAAGGAGGAGGAAGAAGAGAAGAGAGAAAGAGGAAATGGAGAAAAGAAACTAGAGACCAAGAGATGTAGGGGTGGGGTGGAAGGGGAAGGTAAGTGGGAGGGTGGGTGAGGGAAGGGAAAGGGTAAGGGGTGAATGAAGGGCAGGTTACACAGACACACAGACCACACAGAATTACCGTCTTTTCTAGCTGTTGTTTTCACCTCAGGCTTATTGGGGCATAAACTCGGTGGACTGCAGACTGCGTTGCCCTTCCCCTGCAGTCCACCATCCTCCTTTTCTGGGCTAGGGAAGGAGCGAGGGAACTTTTATATACCCAGGCTGTGGAGTCTTCTGGTTGTGTCCGTGCCACCACGTGCAGGCGTCCCTCTCCAGCGGCCCTTCTTAGGTGGCCCTGTCTTGTTTGTTTGTTAGACGTTGAAGAACACGATGCTAAAGCAAACTCACCCACCAAGCCTTGCAGCTCTCCTTCGTCTTCACTCAACAACACAGTATCATTTGCAAACAACAGTACAGGGAGTTTCCAAAAACTACCCTCTCACCGGGGCCACTCCAACATCCACTACCCTACCTTGTACCTCGTTTATTACCCCATCCATGTACAGACTGAACAACCATGGAGACATGACACATCCCTGTTTCAACCCAACCTTCAAAGCGTGGACTCATTAGACTGCTCAGATTCTGTTGGGAATGGCACACAGTTAGAGAATTATATCACCAATATTTTATCCAAATTTCCCATACAGGGTGTTGCATGAAATGTTTGACAAACTTCAGAAAGTTGTTCTCGGGGCAGTTTTGAGTTAAGAATTGCTGCATCAACCTGGGCTAATTTCTCGTCTATTATGCTCAGGTTCTGTTGGGAATGGCAGCAGATTAGAGACTGATATCTGCAAAATTTTATCCCCTGCCACCACCACCAGGCCGTTTATTTTTAAATCCCCTTGTAAAACTGTAGAGATATATTGGGAGGACAGTAAATAGTGATCCTACTCTGGTACTCTGTATGGAATTTCAGAGAGAGAGATGATGATGCCACTGATTCATGGGGTTATCTTTAATTTAACAAGAAACACTTTACTTACCTCTCTATTCAGTTTGCACGAAAATTAATGTTTAAAAGACTGATAATATATTCACGAAATTTTCTTCTTAAAATTTAATAAGTAAATGTTTTATTTGCAGTGTGACGTCACTGGTGCATTGTGGGAGCAACGTTGAGAGAGGCTGGAGGTGAGTGAAGAATTTATTCTTTACGGTGTTAGTCCACTTCTTATTATGGTAATTCTTATGCCCATGTGTTTATCAGTGTTTGCTGTCATTATCGAGAGGTGTAGTCGGCTGATGTAAGTTGTAATTATTAGCTATAAGGATGATATACGGCGGTGTGTATCTCCAGGTGACCAAGATGTCCCTTTAAACTCGAGTAAGCAGTGCTACTTAAATCCCCTGATATTCACACCATCTGTTTAGGTTTAAAGGTCGAATGT
This sequence comes from Coenobita brevimanus, assembly GCF_032717465.1. NCBI lineage: Eukaryota > Metazoa > Arthropoda > Malacostraca > Decapoda > Coenobitidae > Coenobita > Coenobita brevimanus. The sequence goes on from NW_027643547.1 coordinate 4,232, forward strand.
GATCCTGTACATGGGCAGGCATAGTAGGTTAATTGGCTGGAAAAAATGAGGGGATGTGTGTAAAAACTGTAATGGGTAGTTTGTTTACATCGGGGATATAAACTCCGTGAGTCCCTTTAACTCTTGCAATCCCGGTGATGCCCTTTTCAGTTTATTCATAGTGCCAGAAGGCAAGTTATTCAACTTATGCAAAGTCTCTGCTATTGCAGGAGTTCAGTGAGGCTGTGCCTAACTCCTACACTTCCAGAAGTCTATACAAAGCTAAATATAATCATGAGATGGGGAAAAAAAAAATCCCTGCTCTGTGAGTTAAACTAGTGAAGACTGAAGGTATTAAAAAGAAAATATTCATTCCAGTGCCTGGCAGCAGAGGAGACGGTGACATGGAGGTGAATTGCTTGTGGTCACCCTGGTGGCATCATGATATCTAGCTGTTGAGGGATACGTTTCCAGGTCAGCAGCTGCCCCAGTCAGAACGGTAAATGTGAGTATTTAGCAGAAACCACGTCTGGAATTCAAGCACTGTATTTTGAAGTATTTTCTGTTTATATCTCACCATTTGTTGATTTTTTTTCTTCTCTGAGATTTCAGTTGCAATTAACTCCTTCCTTCCTTGGATTATTTAATTCTCAAGGGGAGTCATTGATGCCCCCAGGGGGATTCATCAATGTCCCCAGGGGGCATTTGTGACAGAAATGGCTTATACTGTAAGAAAAATGTCAGCAAATGATGAGACAAACAATGCTTCAGAATACAGAGTACTGTAATTGCAGTTGTGGTTTCAGCTATATACTATACTGTATTAACCCTTGCCTGCTGGTAGGTAGGTAGATAGAAATTAACAAATCTAGTGAGGAAATATAGTCCATTTGCATATACAGCCAGCACTCACATAATGCGGATATACAGTACTGTACCCTGAAACTCCTGCTTTATGAGAATTCCACCTTATCAGGCCATATGTTTACATGTTAAAGGGTTTCATGTTACCTAAGCCAGCCCCAAGTTCTCCATTTGGGGCGATTTTCATTTTTTTTTTTTTCCCAAGACATTTACATACTTAATAAAGACATCACTACAGTAATCCCTCGGTTATCTGATGTAAAAGAGCCAACGGCATGTCTGGATAGTGGATCCTTCTGGATAATGGACTTCTCCCCTGGCCCCCCTTCATACATACCCTAACTTTGAGAGCTATTGGAAAAGGCCACAACAGTACCCTCCTGTTGTTCTCAAGAACTGTGCTTCTGTGCTTACACCCTGCCTAGGCAAACTCTTTCGCCTTTGTCTGTCAACTTGTACCTTTCCTTCTTGCTGGAAGTTTGCTCTCATTCAGCCAGTCCCAAAGAAGGGTGACCACTCCCAACCCTCCAACTATCGTCCAATTGCTTTAAAGTTTTCGAGTCAATTCTCAATAGAAAAATTTTAAGGCATCTTTCCTATCACAACCTTCTTTCCGATCGTCAGTACGGGTTCTGTCAGGGACGCTCAACTGGCGATCTTCTCACCTACCTTTCAGACTCCTGGTCATCCTCCTTTCGGGACTTTGGCGAAAGCTTTGCCATTGCACTTGACATCTCAAAGGCTTTCGATCAAGTCTGGCATAAATCTTTAATTTCCGAACTGCCCTCCTACGGTTTCTATCCTTCTATCTGTGCCTTCATCGCTAGCTTCCTTTCTGGTCGTTCTATAGCCGCTGTTGTAGACGGCCATCGTTCTTCTCCTAGATCTATCAACAATGGTGTTCCTCAGGGCTCTGTCCTATCACCAACTCTCTTCCTTTTATTCATCAATGATCTTCTAAGCTGTACATCTAACCCTATCCACTCATATGCTGATGACTCCACCCTTCACCTTTCCATTCAGTTCCAGCAACACCCATCTCAACAGTTACTTCAACAAACAAGGGATGAGGCTATGGCACACCTAATGTCTGACTTGGCTCGTACCTCTGACTGGGATAAAAATAATATGGCTGTTTTTAATGCATCTAAGACTCAGTTCTTACACCTATCAACCCGACAAAATCTTCCACAGGTATACCCACTAATGTTTAATAATATTCAGCTTAATCCTGCATCATCCTTGAACATGCTTGGGGTTTCATTTACTCGGGACTTATCTTGGAAAGATCATATTACATCTCTTGTAAAATCTGCATTTGTCTTCTTAGTATAATAGGAAAAGTGTATGGTAGGATACTTATTGACAGAGTTAGAGAAAGAACAGAGAAATTAGTTGGAGAAGAACAGGGAGGCTTTAGGAAGGGAAGAGGTTGTGTAGATCAGATATTCATTCTCAGATCTTTAGTGGAAAAGTTTCTAGAGAAGGGAAAGAAGTTGTATGGCTTTCATGGATTTGGAGAAAGCATATGACAAGGAAAATATAAAAATCAGATTGATCACATCGCTATCAGTAGGAGGCATAGAAGTTCTCTGCTAGATGTTCATGTTAAACGGGGAGCGGATATTGGTAGTGACCATCAACTCAGCATTGCAAAAATAAGGTTTAAACTTAAAAATCAGAAGAAGGAAAAATCTGGTGTTGGTAGATGCCATATTGTTAAGCTTAGAAGGGAAGGAGAAGAAAAGGAGGAATTCAGATTAGAATGCAGAAATAGGTTTTTGGTGTTGGAAACGTTGGAAGAGGGGGAGAGAAGTTTAGATGAGATGTGGGAGGATGTGAACAAAGTTTTGCATGAGACTGCTGAATGTACGATTGGAAGGAGACATAGATTCAGGAGAAAGAAATGGATATCAGAGGAAACGTGGGATATGATAAAAAGAGAGGTGAGGCTAAATTGAGGAGTGAGATGCAATGCGTTGATGAACGAGAGATTGAATTAGCAAGAGCTGCGTACTGGAGTTTGAATTCAGAAGTAAGAAGGTTAGCTAGGAGAGATAAAAGAAGATGTGTGGATGAAAAGGTTGCAGAGACTGAAATCTTATTAAACAAAAATGTTGGACAGAGTCAAAGAATAGCATATGAATCGATTAGAGAACTGAGTGGTAATGCAGGTAAACGCAAGGAAATACCAGTTAGAGACAGGGAAGGAAATTTATTGACCAAAGATGGAGATACTAAAAATAGATGGAAAGAGCATTTTGAGACAGTACTTAATAGACCAATACCACCAGAAGAGGATATACCGTCTGCTCAGGAAGATTTAAATATAGAAACAGGAGAGTTGAGGCTTGCAGAAGTGGAGAAAGCAGTAAAACAGTTAAAGAATAATAAGGCACCAGTGGAGGATGGTTTATATCCGGAAATGTTTAAAGTGGAGGGGGATAGATTAATAATGATCTTGACCAAGCTATTCAATAAGATATGGGTGACGGGGTTACTACCATCAGTTTGGAAGAATGGTGTAATTGTTAAAGTTCCGAAGAAGGGAGACCTGAGTGAATGTGGTAATTGGAGGGGAATCTCTTTGTCACCAATAGCTTTGAAAGTTTTCAGTAGAGTGTTGTTAAATAGGTTGGAGCCGGTGGTTGAGGGTATTCTGAGGGATGAACAGGCTGGTTTTAGAAAGAGACGTGGTTGCAATGATCAGATCTTTATAGTTAGGCATTTGATGCAGCAAGTTAATGAAATGAGAGTACCGTTAAGTCTTTGTTTTGTTGATTTTGAAAAGGCTTTTGATAGTGTTTTGAGAGAGACTATGGGGAAGATCATGAGACATTATGGAATACCAGAGGAGTTTGTGAGGGTCATTATGAACATGCATGAGGACACATTTTGTAAAGTGATGGTTGATGGTTGTCTGAATGATTCGTTTGAAGTCAAGTCCGGAGTAATTCAAGGTGGTGTTCTATCGCCTTTACTATTTATATTGGTCATTGATTACATTATGAAACGCGTTGGAACAGAAACCGGTGCAGGTATACTTTGGGGAGAGAACAGGAAACTTTTGGATTTAGATTATGCAGATGATATAGTTTTGATTTGTGATGGGCCAGAAGAGATGCAGAGAGTGTTGGACTGTTTGGTGAGTGAAGGTCGCAAGGTGGGTTTGGTTATTAATTGTGGAAAAACTGAAATAATCAATATGAATATGGAAAATGCGCAGGAATGTGTAATTGGAGGTATGGTTGTAAAGCAAGTTGATAGGTTTAAATATTTAGGTACTTATTTAGCCAAGGATGGTTCTTTGAACTTTTGAATTCGAGGAAAGGTTAAAGAAGGCTACTCAGGCAATGGGAATGCTTAAAAATATTTGGAATAATAACAATTTTTCTGTGCATACAAAAATTAAACTTTATAAGGTAATGGTTAGGAGTATCTTAATTTATGGACATGAGTCTTGGTACAGCACAGTGACTATGGAAAATAAATTCTTGGTGTTTGAAAATAAAGCACTTAGAAGAATATTAGGAGTTAAGTGGTGGGAAAGGATACCAAATAGTAGAATTAGAGAAATAACGGGAGTGCAGCCGATCAATGAATATGTTAGGTTCTCACGATGGAAGTGGCTAGGACATGTGTATAGGAGACAGGGAATAGTACGAAGTACACCAGGGTGGGTGGCACTTGGTAGGAGAGGTAGAGGAAGGCCAAAAGAGACGTGGGTGAGGACAATGAGACAGGAAGCTGGAGATGAGTGTTGGGGAGATCTTGAGGAGTTAGCACAAGACAGGATGTGGTGGTGTGAGTTCATCGAGGCCCTATGCATCCCCGAGGGTGCCACAGGAAATGATTGATTGATATGACAGGGTGGATAGACAAGGATTGTGGAAAGTGTTAAGAATATATGGAGTAGATGGGAAGTTGTTGAATGCTATGAAGAGTATGTACGATGGTGCGAAGGCTGCAGTGCGTGTGGATGGTGAACTAAGTGACTTTTTCTCTTTGAAAGTTGGGTTGAAACAGGGATGTGTCATGTCTCCATGTTTGTTCAATCTGCACATGGATGGGGTAATAAAAGAGGTACAAGGTAGGGTAGTGGATGTTGGAGTGGCCCTGGTGAGAGAGGATAGTGTTTGGAAACTCCCTGTACTGTTGTTTGCAGATGATACTGTGTTGTTGAGTGAAGACGAAGGGGAGCTGCAAGGCTTGGTGGATGAGTTTGAGAGAGTGTGTAAGAAACGGAATCTAAAGGTGAATGTAGGGAAGAGTAAAGTGATGGTCTTTGAGAGAGGTGAAGTCAGTGAATGTACAGCGAGGTTGGATGGTGAGGAATTGGAAAATGTGAGTACGTTTAAGTACTTGGGTAGTGTGATGAGTAAGGATGGAGGTTTGTAGGGTGAAGTGCTTGAGAGGGTACAGCAGGGAAGAAAGGTTGCTGGTTCTTTGAAAGCAGTGATAAGAAACAGGAAGTGAGCATGGAAGTGAAAAGTTACTACATGACAGTATTGTGATACCAACTCTAATGTACGGAAGTGAAGTTTGGTCGTTGTTGGAAGGACACAAGTCAAGAGTGAGAGCAGTGGAAATGAGTTATTTAAGAGGAGCCTGTGGAGTCACATGGAGAGACAGGCTGACGAATGAGGATATAAAGGAGCGTTGTGGTGTTGATATAGATGTTATAGGAAGCGTTATGAGGAACACACTGAGGTGGTTTGGCCATGTGGAGAGGATGGAGGGTGAAAGACTGACGAAGAGAGTGTATGTGAGTGAGGTGGAGGGGGAAAGAGGGAGGGGGAGGCCGAGGATGAGATGGAGGGATGGGGTGGAGAGGTATATGAGAGAGGGGGGTGTGAGTTGGGAGCAGGGCAGTGAAATAGCGGGGGACAGGGCGACTTGGAGGCGATTTGTTTGTGGCCACCCCAAACGGGATTGAGGCGTCTGGCAATAGATAGATAGTAAAATCTGCTTCCAAGAGATTGGGTGTGCTAAGCTGACTCCGCTCTTTCTTTACCCCTGCACAATTGTTGACTCTATACAGGGGATTTATCTGCCCCAGTGTGGAGTACAACTCTCATATGTGGGGAGGCTCCCCACATACAGCTCTTCTCAATAGGGTGGAGTCAAAGGCTTTTCGTCTCATTAACTCTCCTCCTCTTACTGACTCCCTTCAACCTCTGTCTCTTCGCTGCACTGTTGCATCTTTATCTCTTGTCTATCGCTACTTTAATGGTCACTGCTCCTCTGAACTGTCTGCTTGCATTCCTCCACCTCTACGACGGGCGCGTAGCACCCGTCTGGCAGCAAACTCTCATCCCTTTTCTGTCCAACTCTCTAATGCAAGAGTTAACCGTTACTTCCAGTCTTTCATTTATGCAACAGGTCAGCTCTGGAACTGTTTCCCTATGTCTGTATTTCCTGCTGCCTATGATCTCCAGTCTTTCAAACGCAGTGTGTCCAGGCATCTCAAAATGATCGTATCTTGAATTTGGCTCTCTATTGTATTTTGTTTTTCTCTTGGAGGGAACTGTTACTGCGGGCTCATGGCCTTTGGTTCCTTCTTCCTCGCATAAAAAAAAAAAAAAATTGTACAGCACTAATTTCTGTTTTTTTACATTACTTTGTCTGGTAAAGGAGACCTATAAACCACAGCCAAGCAATTACCGTGGTCAAACAGACTCATCAAGCAGACAAGCAATCACCACTACAGGGACATACCTTGCAGTTACATGAAAAAGAAATGGCTCTGCCAGGGGAAAATGTTTGCTCAGCCATAATTTCCACCTGGATGCAAGCATTTTGTCCGAGTAAAATGGAAAATGTACGATTATTGGTTTTGAATAGCCAGATCACAGGGTCTGGATAATGGACATCAAGCTAATTGAGGGATTACTGTACATATAAATACTGGAGGATTCCTTACCTTGAATGGAAGAGGTTGTGGGCTTGCTAGAGGGAATTGGAGTGGGGTCCCGAGGCAGGGCAGGACTCTTCTATCTATCTATCTATCTGTTGCCAGACGCCATAATCCCGTACGGGGTGGCCACTTGACTCTGAGTTATTTGTTTTACAGGGAGGGGCACTAACCTTCCACCAACCCACTTGACACGTAGGGAGCACATATGATTTGGTTATATGGTTACCACCCAGTGCTGTAAATGGTTTCTTGGCTTACAGGAAACTGCACCTTTAATATTCCCACTGTTCACCACAACCCTTCGATCATCATTCTTCACACACAGCTCACCTATAATATCCCAATTATCCCTCTTCATCTGATTTGCCACCTTAAATATCATATTTTTCCCTTCCTCATGATTTAGGTTATCAAGTCTTTGTGACTCAGACTTCACCCTGCATATCTCTCTTCTAGCCCTATGCTTGGCAGCCAAGTATTCCTCCTTGTTACCACCCTTCTTCCATTCCCTGGAAAAGCCTTCTTTTCTCCTTAACTGCAGCTTCTACACCCTCATCCCACCACCAGGTTACTTTATGTCTTGGTGGGCCTCTTGTCCAACCGCATACTTCATCAGTAACTCTGAAGAGGTTGTTCTTGAGGGCACTGTACTGTTCATTAACACCTCTATCCACAGCTCCCTGTTCAACCACCACTCTCCTCATCTCGCTATAGAAGGCATCCCTTACTGCTTGGTTTTTCAGCTTCCATATTTTCCTCCTAGGTACATAAGTCCTCTTTTTCATCACTCATTCTTTAAGCACCATATCACAAATCAATAGTTTGTGCTGCTGCACACACTCCTCACCTCCTATAACTTTAACATCCCTCACTAACCTCCTATCAGCCCTCCTGACCAGAAAATAATCTATCTGACTGCTTATGTTTATATCTACTGTATTACGTTTACATCTACAGTATTGCTAACATTTCTGAGAGATTACTTCTTTAGCAGAAAAAATGGAAGTTCATGCATGGAAAGAAGTACTGTATGCACATTTCTGTATTACCTAATATTCATTCTGCCAACATGGAGATTAAAATTAATATTATGTAAAACATGTGCAATTTGAGAAGAGTTCAAGAGAAAAACATTAATAAAGTACTTGTGGCTTCAGAAATCATGGAATAAAAATAAAGACAGCCATACACTGTGGCTGACAATAAGGACAGGAAATAACATACTGATAAGTCAGTAAAACATTCAGTTTGACAGTAAGAATATATAATAAAGGTTATACACTGTAGATGGGTACAGTGTGTGTGTGTGTGTGTGTGTGTGTGTGTGTGTGTGTGTGTGTGTGTGTGTGTGTGTGTGTGTGTGTGTGTGTGTGTGTGTGTGTGTGTGTGTGTGTGTGTGTGTGTGTGAGGAGTCCATCTCACCTGAAATCCTGCTGGTGTGGGTGTTGGGTCTGAGGTGGTGTGATATCCAGCCACACTGTTGGCTTTCATGTGACAGTTGCCATCCTCCCAGACACATGCTGTATAATGCCCACACTCACCCTCTGAGTTCACAGACTGCCCCTCTAGGTATAAGGAACCAGGGAATCACTATTTATTAACCCCCTTCACTGAACAAGTATTAATATGTTAATTTATCTTGGTACTGGAGTGACACCTTCACTAGTGACATCAATAGTACTGCACAGTAAGGACTCTTACTGGTCATAATGATCACACAGAGCATGAGTGCAGCCAGAGTGTGGGGAGAGGGTAGGCTCAACTGGGGTAGGAATGCTCAGTCGGCTGTGACGACACCCCACGCAGACACATGACAGCTATACGTCATAGGCTGATGCAACCTGTGCTGTGACGATCACTGGCTGCGTTGTATCTGTTCCCACCATGTCATGACCCAAGTTTGCCGTGTTATGACCATATGAACGATAATTTGGGGCCTCTTGCCGCAACATGTCAATCCTCACCACATAGTAAGGTGTTAGAATAAATGGGCAGCTTCCTCTGCCTATAATGTCTATCATTTTCATGTTGTGACTAAATTTGCTGCCTCCGCTGCCATCAGGGGAAAAATTTTTGTTCATTACTCTGGCCTCCTTCAGATAATATTGTTGCATTGGATACAAGGAATTACCATTGTGTTTGTGACTTTGGACTTATCAATGATTCTGGTAGACTGCAGGTTGGAGTTGCCATTCTTCTACAGTCCCCCATCCTCCTTGCATGGGACTGGAAAGTAATTGAAGGACATTGGTATAACCAGGCAGTGAGCCACCCAGTTTTTTTGGTACCATCACGTGAAGGCATCCCTCTCTAGCTTTGTGAAAGGAAAAATTGAAAAGTGTTGTGTTAGTGGCTGATACTTCAGACTAGAAAAGTAAGTTTTGTTAGAATAAATTATAGAATTTCCATGTTCCTTGCAGTGGTTCAGATTATGGTAATTTCAGTCAGTTCATTGGTGTTTCCAGTCACCCACTATCATTGTAAGTGGCAGCTTCAGCCACATCCTTCTCCTTGATATCCTTGTCCTCACCCTCGTCATCCTCGTCCTCATTGTCCTTGTCGTCACCTTCCTCATCCTCATTTCACAGTCCTCGTCCTTTTCGTCGTTACCTATTGGACTGTATAATGAAAACTGAGAGTGCAAAGTTGTGGACAAAACCCCATTTTTTATTGGCAGTTACTAAAGCATGTGTTGATGATTGAACATATCTAACTTCTCTGTATTGTTATTTATTGCTCTCAGTAGTATGGGATGCAGGCTGATAACATCAATGTTGCATTTAATAATCAGAGATTAGGGGCATGCTTACACCCACACACTCTCAAGTATACTATGATCCTTTGTTTCACCTAAGGATGGGGTGAGGTAGCATCCAGGAACAGGGAAAAAGTAGGAAAGTGTATAACTACCAGCTGCATGCCCAGTGAGACTCCACACAAGGAATCATATATTTAAGCCCTTAGAATCCTGGCAGCACCTCACAAGCCAAACATTTTAATTTATCCATCCATCCATCATCCAATCCTGTGCCGTCCCATGAGGAGCGTGGGAACCTGGGGCTGGGCAAGCTGGTCCTGACATTGAAGATGAGAGTGACCAGCCTTACTCACCTGTGAGTGGCATTACGTGAACAGTAAACCCCAACCACCCCATGGATTTAAGCCTACATAGGTCTGATTGGAGCCCCTTAATTACCCACTAAACCACCAGGTGACATGATTTGGTTGTATGGTTACCACCCAGTGTAGTAAATGGTATCCTGGTGTACAGGAAACCATTTGGTTTTTCACTCAGTGTAGAGTCACCCATAGGCAGAAGGAAGAGGAAAGAATGAAGGAATGAAAGACAGAAGAGGGAGTGTAAAGTCACCTGTAGGCAGAAGGAAGAGGAGAGAATGAAGGAAAGACAGAAGAGGAAGAATGCAAAAGAGGAATTTTGATTTATACTTCTGAGTTTAGGCATGTGGTGGTCTGGTGGTTAAGTTCAGTCCCCAAACGGTGATTTGAGGTTTATCAGTCGTGTAATGCCACCAAGGGAAGTAGGTCTTTTATTTACCTTTAAATGTACTGATAGCCTAACCTTAGGCACCTACACACCTCAGGGGTAAAATGGGATTTGTTTTTGCTGCTGCTGTTGTTTTTTTTATCTGTAACCTGAGATATAGGATCAAGATGCGGAGAATTGATTGTAAACAAGCATTTAGCCAGACTTGTCAAGGAATTTGTGGGGCAACATAAGATTGGATGATGGATGGATTATTATTATTATTATTATTATTATTATTATTCATCTTAAATGTCAGGACCAACTGCCTAGCCCTGGGCTTCTGCGCTCCTAGTGGGACAGCGTAGGATTGGATGATGGATGGATGGATGGATTGATTATTATTATTACCGTATTATTATTATTATTATTATTTATTGACATGAATTGCACAAATGACACGAAGTGCATAAATAACGTGCAAGAGAATCTTAACCTGATTTCTTTGTTAATCTTATTATTATACCATATAACCAAACCATGCGTGCCCCCTATGTGTCAACAAGTGGGTCGGTGGAGGGTTAGTGCCCCTCCCCGTAAAACAAATAACTCAAAGTCAAATGGCCACCCCTTGCGGGATTGTGGCGTCTGGCAATAGATAGATAGAGATAGACTAAATTTGGAATTAAAATTTTGCCTCCTGTGTTATGTGAGTTTCATGCTAGAGGATTGGGTATTATGTAGGCATGACTGTACTGTAATGCATGAATTTCATCCCTAACACCTGCCACATTTTGTTTTTCATGTAATATGGTATAAAAGAAAAACTTGAGGAAGTAATATATTTAATTTCTTTCACCTGCAGAGTACCAACTGGTCAGTTAAACACCTCTATGAGTGAGGCCTCGTAGCCACCTTGCTGCTGCGGGTCTAAAAGGTGGGTTTCCTTTGGATTACCACACCCTGTTCAATTGCAGTGGGTATGACAGTGAATCTAAGTTAATATGGCCATAATGTTTGACAAATATATGCAGAATGGCAGTTCACAATATACCATCTGGTCGATTATACCTAGTGGCTGCTGTGCTGGGAGGGGTAGCGCTCTCCTGTAACCCTAGCAGGGCTATATGATCTGATGAGGTCTAGCTTGGGGATTAATCCTTTTTTCCTTTACTGCTCAGGTCTTGCTCCCATATAGCAATATGCTTCTAATTCATGCTGCATGCAGAGATCCTTTAGTGTGGAGGGAGAACCCTGTCAATGGCAGGAGAGGTAACAACTCCCTGAACTTCCTCCAGCCACTCCTTGCCTTAGCTCTCCAGCCCCATGTTCAGCACATGACATGTCCCCCAAATGACAAAACTCTTCCACACACTCAAAAATCCCCAGCAAGATCAATCGTTTCATACCTGACAATTTACATGCTCTCCCTTACACACCAAACACACAAAATCAGCATTATCTCGCAGTCGACCTCAAATACCACCACATCTGTGCATCCACTTATTACAAATACTGCACAAGATGAAGTTACTTCCCATACCCTTGTGATGAGCCGAACCTGGCCACTCTCCCTCTGATTTGACGGTACCAGCAGTAGCCCTAGACATCATCACTTTTGTTTCAATCCGTATTTACTCTCAAACCCTTGTATCCCATTCGATCTCAACTTTTCATAAATCTTTCCCCTGATTATTTTTCCTTATAGTTGTGATCTTCAGAGACAAAGCCTGAGGATTAGAGAGCTTGAGAAGTATGTCAAGGTGCTATTGAGTGATGGTATTATTGGAAGGTTATAATACTCATTCAAGCAGAGTAAATCATTTTGAATTAATCAGTGTGGTGGAGTAGAATGTGTTAAGTTTTATTGCTTTACTACTGGTCTGATCTTAGAAGGTAATGCCTTGAGGAATTAGAGGTAAAAAGACTTAACCAGTGTTTAGTGAGAGACTGTATTGTCGAAGGTTATATCAGTCTCTCACATTGAATAAAGTAATCTTGAATTAAAAGATGTAATGGAGTTGGTAGGGTTAAATTTGAATGATTTTTCTACGTATGTGAAGCTTCAGAGGTAAAGTCTGAGGATTAGAGGGTTAGAAGATTGAATAAGAAGCTGTTGAGAGACTGCATTGTTGATGGGTATACGAATCAAGCTGAATAAAATCTTACTGAATCAAAAGATGTGGTGGAGCTGATAGGGTTAGGTTTGATTTGCTGTCTTTTGTTTACTGATCTGAGGGTGAATGTTAAAGCTTGAGAAGAGGGTTAGAGGATTGTATTAATGTCCTGTGGGAGACTATTGTGCAGGGTTGTACCAGTCTCTCAAGACAACGGCTGAAGAGTCACACTATCGTGACCATGAAATAGGATACAAAAACCCACACTGGCAGACGAAAATAGATGTATTCCAAACACAAGAACCTACAGCAACATTTCCTCACCGATTGCCTCCATGAACAAGTGGTGCCTAGATCTTTCCGACCTTCTCTCTTCAGGCAGCAACACGACCCCTTCCCTGATTATGCACGGATGTTACTGAAGGACGGTATACGCAACGTGAAGAGAGAAATTGATGAAACATACTACCATCTACGACTTATGTTGAGTTTCCTCAAGCAACAACTGCCAAGTGATTTATTTGAAGCAATATGTGAAACAGCTGATAAGAAATGTAACAGAGAAACTTATTTCACACGCATCCGACTGCAAGAAAAACTTAGTGATTTGTGTAACCACAGTCCGTGGAGTATGTGTATGTTACCGAATTCCATCTTAAATCTTTCTACGTATGTACTGAGTCGTGTCGAGGAGCAAGTTTTAAATTTAGGTTTGTCCTTTGCCTTGAAACCAGGAAATGATGTAGCACTTGATTTTTGTTTCTTCTACCTTTAACAGCAAGCTGGATATCCCGTGCCTTACTGGTTTAATAATTAGCAGTTTCATAGGAAATTTTGAATCCAATGACTCCATACCACGACGTTTTCGTTTGGCCCTTGAAAGTCTCAAGAAAAATGATTCTATTCTTATTACAAAAGCGGACAAAAGTAATTGTGTGGTCATTCTAGACAAACCTGATTATGTGGAAAAGATGAACCACCTGTTGAGTGATGCCACTACTTACAAAAAACTTGTGTCATCCCCTCTCAAGAGGTTAGCCACAGACTTTAATAAGAAAGTCAAAAGCCTTTTAAAGGATGTGCCAAACATTGATGCAAGTAAGTTCATTCAAATTAATCCAAAATTACCTTACATTTATGGGGTACCAAAGACCCATAAACCACAGATTCCCCTTCGTCCTATCATCTCACAGTGTGGCTCATTCACTTACAAACTTTCAAAATTTCTAGCAACAAATTAGCACCGTTGGTTGGCACATTCTCTAAATCCCATGTCCAAAACTCTACTGATTTTATTGATAAGATTAAGTCTCTCAGTTTCTCCAGTGGCAGGTTGGTCAGTTTTGATGTAGACTCGCTTTTTACTAAAGTCCCTACTGAAGATGTAATTAGTTTCTTGGAAGAAAAATTACCTAATTGTAACATTGATCTCGGCATGCCACATGATGTCTTTCTCCAACTTATTAGCCTTTGTGAGCAGTGTAATGCATTTTCTTTTGGTGATCAGTTTTTCATGCAAAAGTTTGGTATGGGTATGGGCTCGCCCCTCTCTCCAATTCTTAGTAACCTGTACATGGAATATTTTGAATCCAACCTTCTTACCACCATATCTCCTCAAAATTTAATTTGGTATAGGTATGTTGATGATGTGTTTTCATTTTGGCCAGACGTATACGCTAACTTTGACGAGTTTCTTACAAAATTAAATGCACTGGTTCCCTCAATTAAATTTAAAGTTCTATCTATCTATCTATCTATTGCCAGACACCATAATCCCTTAAGGGGTGGCCATTTGACTTTGAGTTATTTGTTTTAAGGGGAGGGGCACTAACCCTCCACCAACCCACTTGTTCACACGTAGGGAGCACGTATGGTTTGGTTATATGGTTACCACCCAGCATTGTAAATGGTTTCTTGGCTTACAGGAGAGATGGGAGAAATAGGAAGAGAGGAGGGGAGGCACAGAAAAAGAATGATAAAGGCTAAGGAAGAAGTAGGCAGCACTACATCAAGTGAGTGGATGATGGTCGCCACCACCTACCACAAATTCAAAGTTGAATGGGAAAATAATGGTTCCCTTCCATTTTTAGATGTATTTGTGCACAGGGATGAACTTGGGACACTTAGCTTTTCTGTATATAGGAAACCAACCCAGTGCAATTTGTATATACATTATTATTCATATCACCACAGTTCCACTAAAATGTCAGTTATTTCTTCTATGTTCCTTAGAGCACTCAGAATTAGTAATCCCCAACATCTGGAAACGGAAAACGCCAAGATATGGAAAATATTTTTAGATCTAAAATATCCCAGTTGGTTTATAAGGCAAGCGTATTTTAAAGCCAGAGAAGCCTTTTTTGTACCTAGACCAACATCACAAAGTCAGCAAAATAAGCCATACATCACGGTTGCGTATGTGTCAAATCTTAGCTTGGTGAAGTCTGTGAGTCATGATTTGGATGTAAACATTGCATTTAGATATACTTCCACCTTAAGATCAATGCTGGTAAAGAATAAACCAATTAGTAACAAAACTGCAGGGGTATACAAAATTCCATGTAGAGACTGTGATTTGGTTTATGTTGGTGAAATGGGAAGGGATTTGGACACTCGCATTAAGGAACACAAGTATGCTTGTAAGATAGGCAACATAAATAACGCAGTGAATGTTGACTCTTCGGAAAACGACCATAGAATCGACTGGAATTCTAGCCAAATATTATACAAATGTAGTAACTATAAGAAACGTAGGATTGTGGAAGCTGTATGTATAGAGAGATATAATAATTTTAACCATGGTGAAGGAATGTATAAACTAGATCCAGTGATGAGAGGATTAGTGGCAAGGTCCTTGCCGCCCCTTGTAATCCCTCACTCAGGTCATGGACAGAGTAGAGGGAGAGTCAGGTGAGGTCACATCAGGTGTGGTTGGGAAAACATGTCCTCACCCTGCATATAAGCAGCTTCTCAGCATTTGTATGTACCACTCTTGGTTTGTAGATCCACTGAAGAGGGCAACAGCTGTCGCCGAAACTGTTTGGAATACATCTATTTTCGTCTGCCAGTGTGGGTTTTTGTATCCTCTCTCAAGACAAATTTAAATATTTGGTAAAACAGAAAGAGTTAAAGTTTGTTACCTTTCCATGTTGACATCATATCAGAAGCTAAAACCTGAGGATTACAGGACTATGCTGAGGTGGTATGAGGGACTGTATTGATGAAGGCTATATTAATCGTGCTGAATAAAATAATCTCAAATTGAAATATGTCATAGAGGTGAATGGGTTTAAGTACTATATGGTATTTTTCCTTACAGATCTGTACTTGGATGTTAAAGCTTGAGGATAAGAGGGTTAGAGGACAGTACCAGTGTGCTGTGCGAGACTAGTGTTGGTTTCCAAAGTGCAACCCAGTAAATTGGAGAGGTCCATCCCTTCACTGGAATACAAAGACATGCACATTATTCATCTTCTCTTCAAGCATCAGATCAGGAAGGTATCTATCTATTTATTGCCAGATGCCATAATCCCGTACGTTTTTCGTTTTTCGTTTTTAAAGGCTCCAACATGCTTGCATGTGTCGGCCTTGGTCACCTAATGGCGGCTCTCCATGCTGCACGATCCATTGCAGCCTCCCTGTTCAGTCCCTTAACCCTAAGGTCACACTTAATGACCTCGTCCCATGTCTTTCTCGGTCTACCCCTCATAACCCCACCCCCAATATTAACACTTCTCACCTTCCTCACCCAACTATCATCCCCCATCCTCTCCACATGTCCAAACCACCTCAATCTACCTCTCCTCATCACAACACCAATACACTCCAGTCCCATCCTACCTCTCAACTCTTCCATTGTAAACCCAGCCCCTCCAGGCCTTGGACGCAGGGACGCACTGCACATCCACCTAATCATTGTCATTTCTGTACGTCTGAGCCGGCGAATGTCTTCCTCCTTCACTGCCCAGGTCTCACTGCCATACTCCCTGTTTTACAGGGAGGAGCACTAACCCTCCACAAACCCACTTGACACATAGGGAGCACGTATGGTTTGGTTATATGGTTACCACCCAGCGTTGTAAATGGTTTCTTGGCTTACAGGAAACTATTTGGCTTGTCACTCAGTGTAAAGCCACCTGTAAAGGAAAGAAAAGCAATAAGAAGTGACAGGAAAGATGCGAGAAATAGGAAGAGAGGAGGGGAGGCACAGAAAAAGAATGATAAAGGCTAAGGAAGAAGTAGGCAGCACTACATCAAGTGAGTGGATGATGGTCGCCACCACCTACCACCACCTACCATGATGCTTGTTATTTATTTATTTATTTTACGCGTCATATTCTGGTATTCGTATTGCTACAGCTCAGAACTGAAGACAGAGACAGAAATATTAGGACAAGTTAGAGTGAAAGTATAAGAGAGTGTATGTGAGTTAGGTGGAGAGAGACGAGTAGTGGGAGACCGAGAATAATGAGGTGGGGGGATGCGGTGGAGAGGTATATGAACGATGCTGGTGTGAGTTGAAGGAGAGGCAGCCTGATGATGCATGACAGGATAACATGGAGGCAGTTTGTTTGTGGTCACCCCTCCAGAGATTAGTTTTAGATATAAGAAAGAGCACCGAGATATATATACATCCATAGTAGCGAGTCAATTGATTTTTCTTTTTTGTTGCTCTGTAAGGTCTTCTCTCAGCTTAACATAATCCTGGAGTTTTTCCTTGAATATATATCTTTATTACTCTATGCTACGTTCAGTGTAGGGTCGGACCTTACAGTCGGAGGGAGAGTGATAGCCAGAATTAACCCCCATGCTGATGAGGTGCCAGTGGGAGATGGGTGTCCGTAGGAGGGATGATGCATATGAAAGTGGAGAAATATGAGGGGGAGTGAAAGGCAGAATTAACTACCACATGCTGGCAAAGTACATCTGGGAATGGGATGGGTGTGTAGGGAGTGTGATGTTTGTGAAAGTGGAAATATTGTAAAGTATTGGTTATGTTTATGCGTCAGAGTGTGTGTATGTCATTGGTAGAAGTAATATGGTGTGAATATATGTAAGTATATATTATCTTTATTGATAGACAGTGGGTGATTCTGTACTTAGGAAATAAGAGGCTTTACGAAATGTTGATATACATATTTAGACACCACGTTATGGAGATGGTTTGTGTAATATCCTACAGAGACACACAGCCACACCTCCATACACAGGCACACCTTCATACACACACACGTGCATACACACACACACACACACACACACACACACACACACACACACACACACACACACACACACACACAGCCTCTTCCCTTCAGTAGAGCTTCATCCATCTCAGGAGAAATCTCTAGACGCTGGCAGGAGTAGAGGAGACTGTTGACAACCCAGTTACCCTGAGCCAATTATAATCATCAGGTTGTACCAGTTAAATAATAATAATAATAATAATAATAATGACAGTAAGAAGGTGTCATGATGTTGAATAAGTAAAGAATTTTCACATAAAACCATCACTGATATTATGCACCTGTACTGATGGATGAGTAAATGGGGAGTGTGTCGTCCTGTCTCGGCTACCTCCCTTTCCTTGGGGGAAGCAGCCTAGGTATATAGATAGATAGACAGACTGATGTGTTGATTTTACCTGTATGATATCTTAATTAGGAACTCAAAATGTGGCATGCAGGCTAATAAATCTGATCCCTGCTAGTCTTACATTAGTGACCGTCGAAAACTGAGGTCTTTAATTCTCCTTTGGTCTCATAGTTTTAAGATTAAGGACTAAATTAAGACGACGTATTGAAGGAGTCTGTATTATTTCTGTGTATTTTTTTTTTTTTTCATGCAAGGAAGAATGAACCCAAGGCCATTTTTCCTGGATACCTCTATGACAGGTTTCCCTCATTTATTTATACAGTTTTCTTATCTTTTTTTATTTTCATTACCATTTTCCTGATGTTCTCTGCGTGTTCCTCTCCGCCAAATTCCTAACAGTAAGTGCCAGCAATACAATATACTAACACTATTTCATTTTTCAGAGAGAAGGAACCAAAGGCTGAACACAAATGCAAGATAGTCAAACAAGCAAGCCAACGTCAAGACCATGCTGTACCTGGACACACAGCGTTAGAAAAATGGAGGTCGAAGGCAGGGGGAGATGCACACCAGAATTTTGGCAATGCAGGTGAGTGATTACAAGACATGTAGTATTTTTCCACATCATTTCATCAACTCCCCCACCTCTCTCTCTCTCTCTCTCTCTCTCTCTCACACACACACACACACACACACACACACACACACACACACACACACACACACACACACAACTACTACATTAACTCTTCCACTACAGTGAGGAGATGGAAGGAGCACTTTGAGGATTTGTTGAATGTAGAGGGTGACAACAGTGCGAGTATAAGTGGTTGGGGAATGGCTGGGAGAAGAAAAGATGAGAGGAGGGAGGAAGAGATCAGTAGGGCAGAAGTAGTGGAAGCAATGAAGAAGATCAAGATGGGAAAGGCCCCAGGGATTGATGAAGTGTGTGGTGAAATGCTGAGGTATGGGGGTGAGATTGTTGTGGAATGGATATGCAAGTTGTGTAGATTGGCTTGGGAAGAGGGAAGGGTTCCAGAGGACTGGAAATCAGGTATAATTGTTCCTTTATACAAAGGAAAAGGGGAGAGAGAAGTATGTGGTAACCATAGGGGTATTTGCCTTCTTAGTGTGACTGGTAAAATATATGGTAGAATACTCATTGATAGGGTTAGGCATATGACAGAGGAGCCATAATCCCGTAAGGGGTGGCCATTTGACTTTGAGTTATTTGTTTTACAGGGAGGGGCACTAACCCTCCATTAACCCACTTGCTGACATGTAGGGAACACGTATGATTTGGTTATATGGTTACCACCCAGCGTTTTAAATGGTTTCATGGCTTACAGGAAACCATTTGGCTTGTCACTCAATGTAAAGCCACCTGTAATGGAAAGAAAAACTATAAGTAGTGACAGAAAAGATGGGAGCAATAGGAAGAGATGAGGCCAGGCACAGAAAAAAATGATAAAGGCTAAGGAAGAAGTAGGCAGCACTACATCAAGTGAGTGGATTGCCTTTCAAAATGTATTGACCTGTATTAAAGCCAGTCCTTTTACCATAGCTTGGCCCAGATTTTTGTCCTTTTGAGCTTACTTCACATAACATACCAGCACAGTAATACAATGTTACAGCTTTGCATCCATTCCATAGCACTTCTTTGTGACTAGCATCATCGTTTAGTATTGATATCTTGTTACAGGTCAGTGCTTAAGATGGAATGATAGAAATTTTAGACTGAGTTAGAGTAAAAGGGTATAGTATAATTAACCCATGGATTGCGAGCCACAGCTCAGGCTGTGCTAACCTTCCAGTGGCCGTGCATCAATGCTAACCACTCCACCCCCATGCAGACTTGCGCATGGCGCTATGCAAAGACGAAGAGAGAGAGAGTTTTTCTTTTTCACCGGATGATGGCCTGGATGTTTCTCTTCAAGTTTATGATGAACAAAAACTAACAATTTTTTTTTTTAAGTTTTCACTTCACTCCCCCTATGCAGACTTATGCATGGTGCTCTACAGAAATGGAAAGAGAGAGAGAGAGAGAGAGAGATTTTTTTTTTTCACCAGATGATGCCCTGGATGTTCATCTCCAAGTTTATCTATCTATCTATTGCCAGACGCCACAATCCCGTAAGGGGTGGCCATTTGACTTTGAGTTATTTGTTTTATGGGGAGGGGCACTAATCCTCCACTAACCCACTTGTTGACACGTAGGGAGCACTTATGGTTTGGTTATATGGTTACCACCCAGCGTAGTAAATAGTTTCTTGGCTTACAGGAAACCATTTGGCTTGTCACTTAATGTAAAGCCACCTGTAAAGGAAAGAAAAGCAATAAGAAGTGACAGGACAGATGGGAGAAATATGAAGAGAGGAGGGCAGACACAGAAAAAGAATGATAAAGGCTAAGGAAGAAGTAGGCAGCACTACATCAAGTGAGTGGATGACTAGTGTAATTTTGAAGTTTCCTCTTATTGTTAAAACAGCACTGAGAGTGGGGAGAGGGCGATTTTGGGTCAGGTTAAAGTGAGCATAGTGCAGTGCTAGAGAAATCATCAGTAGGCTGTGGGATGGGTGGGGGAGAGGGCACCAAATGTACATAGTTTGGGTGAGGTAAGCAAGACTATGAATCTGTATGCCTGTCAATCTCTCTCTCTGTTTATTTATCAGTCTAGCTGTTTATCTATTTGTCTGTCTCGAGATATCTTAATACTGTAAATGATCACCACAAATGGATCACCTCTGTGTTACCATATCCTCTGCCATTTGGTTGCCCTTCATCCAGTTTACACCTTTTCTGAAATCTCTCTCCATTCCCTCCTTCCATCTCATCATCAGTCTCCCCCTTCCCCTCCCACACATGCACATTTCCAGCCAGTCTCTTACTTTCTGCTCCTGCACATGGCCAGACCATCTCAAAATGCTTTCATGCACATCATCATTAGCACCACAACTTCCTTTCACTTTATCATTTGTTGTTGCTTATGAATTTGCTTGTAATTTTAGCAAACCTTATTACAAAGATGTCAATACCTCATAGTTATTATTATTGTTGCTGTGGCACATTAGGTGTACCTGTTATTCCAAAACCTTAAGCAGATGAATCCCAAATGGTGATGATGGTATTAATGATATTTTTTTTCACAGGTTGAGTGTGGAGCAGGTGGTGTACGAGAGCCATGTGCCTGTGGACCCCAGATGACGATGTAGGGAATTGTTTGGCCAGGGAACTGAGTTGGTAGGATGTGCTGTGGGTAACCCAGGGATTCAGGTTCAGACAGGCCCAAAATGGGCACAAAACAGGAGGGTTTGGCTCTTCTGTCAGTGTTCAGGTTTGGAATTTTCATCATTTTATTCCCTCTCCAAATAATTGCAGCCAAACCTAGATCTAGGTATAGCATGGTTAAGGATAGCATAAAATTTCTGAGTGCTGTAGTCCTTTCACCGCAAGAAATCCGTTCAGGGTGGGGCCCACCTGGTGAATCACCTCTAGCGATGCTGCCAAATCAACCGTAGTACGTGCCTCTCTCTCTCTCTTATTTCCCATCTATGTGCTATTTGAAATTGTTTTTTATATTCTATATATAGTAAAGGAAGCTATATAGTACATTGAGTATCACTTTTTAGAATTATAACAACGATTTGAATGAATTATATGACACGTGGCAGCGCTTATTTCCCATGTTGCCACGCCGAGGTTGGCGAGGGACCCAGGGTCACTCCCTGTCTAGCACAACAAGACATAGCAGCTGAACATTTCTTAGAGTCATTCTTCGTCAATATAACAGAAAGTTCTGATGACGAAGAAGATTATGATTAAAGATCAGAGAGAGGATTAGGCCTATAGGGGAAACCTCTTAAAAATAAAACGCGCCTAGACTTTTACCTCATAGGTGGTGTGGAAAAAAAGTTGAAAATAAATAATAAATATATACAATATACATATATATATATATATATATATATAGAGAGAGAGAGAGAGAGAGAGAGAGAGAAACAGGTGAGATGGGGGTAGGTAGGCAGACAGTGATAATCCGATAATTGGTGGTCAAATTGGCAACGTCGCACTCGGGGGAATTCCAACTTCTGCCACACCCTGAACGGACTTCTTGCTGCGAAAGGAGTATAGTGATATCCATGCTGCTAGATCTTTGACAACTTCCCTATGCAGTCCCCTATCCCTGAGGTCACACTCTTTGACCTCATCCCAGCTCTTCTTTGGTCTGCCGCTCACAACCCTACCCCCAACGTTTACACATCCCTTTCTGCGCCCAGTTGTCAGCTCCTATCCTTTCCACATGTCCAGACAATCTCAGTCAGCACCTCCTCATCACAACAACACACTCCAGTCCCATCCTTGCTCTCAACTCTTCAGTCATAAACCTAGCCCCCCAAGGCCTCGTGTTCAAGGACGCACTGCACATCCACCCACTCATTGTCATTTCTGTATGTTTAAGCCTGCAAATATCCTTTTCCTTTGCTGCCCAAGTGTCACTACCATACAGTATTGCACTCCTGGCACATGACACATACAGAGGTCCTTAGCACAGAGGGAAAGCTCTCTCAGTGTCAGGAGAGGCAACAGCTCACTGAATTTCTTCCAACAACTCCTCACTCTAGCCACAGAGCTAGCTTCAGCCACACCTCTAGCACATAATATGTCTTCCAAATAACAAAACTCTTCCACATACTCGAGAGACTCACCAACAAGGTCAGTCCTTCCATGCCTGACAATCTTCACCTGCTCTCCCCGACACACGGCACACATGAAATCAGCATTATCCCGCAGTCTACCTGTAGTACCACTACATATCTTATGCACTCACTTATCACAGACTGCACAAGATGGAATTACTTTCCACGCCCTTGTGGCAGATCTCACATGGCCACTCTCCCTCTTCTTTGACAGTACTGCCACCAGCCCTATACACCATCACTTTAGTAATATCTGCATTTACTTTGAGCCCTTGTGTTTCATACCATCTCTGCACCTCCCAAATCTTTCCTTCGCCTTCCTTTCATTCTCTGTAATCAACACCAGATCATTAGCATAAATAATCTCCCACGGGAGTCCATTTCTGAAGTCTCATAAGAGGGTTTCAAGTACCATGATAAACAACAAGGGGCTCAAAATTGACCTCTGGTGCACGCCAGCATTCTTGGAAAACTTGTCACTCAAATTTCCATTCACACTTACCTGGGTGTGAGCACCCACATAAATGGCCATAACCACCCTAACCAGCCACTCCTTGATCCCAAGCATTCTCATTGCCCACTTCACCACCTGTCTAGGGACTCTGTCAAAGGTCTTCTCCAGATCAACAAAAACAAAGTACAGTTCCCTTTTCTTTCCTATATATTTTTTCCTGAAACTGTCAAACAATGAATATGGCATCTGTGGTCCCTTTGCCTGACATAAACCCAAACTGTAACCTATCAATATTCACATTTTCTTTAAACATAACCTGTAGTTCCTGGAAGTGATAAGTAGTTGTATCTAGTTTATTTTATATGACCAAAAGTTCAGTTAAGTGAGAGAGAGTGGCCGAGGCATGGCTGTTACCATGCGGACGTGTCCAGAACATAGATTAATCACCTAGTTGCTAAGCCACTTTTTTTTTTTCCTACTGTAATTCACTAGTATTAAGTCTCTTTATAATATAATATCTCTAGTCGATGAGGTATTGTATAATGAGGGTTTACTGTATTTAGTAACTAGAATACGAAATGCTATAGAGTTCTGTCTGAGCCTCAGATAAATGTGTGATTTTTGTAGGCCAAGTATTAGGTGCCCAGAGACTGTGAATTATTTATTATTGAGTTGAAATGACTTTGCAATTCAGTACTTCTTAGGGCTATGTTGTGAGTAAATGTTCACATAGTTGCTTTGTGAGGCACAATGATGTTGATGCAGTGATGATTTTCATGGTTAGAGTTACAGTTATTCATGCTTACTGTATTTGTTATAGTGCTTTTTCTTCCATGTTATCCCTACAATAAGTATTATTTTGAGCAGACCTATGTGTCTGTAGTGCCATGTGTTATTCTGTTATTACTTGAGATGCTGAGTGTTGTAACTCATGTTTCTTTATTATGAGACCTTCCTGATCATGTGAAGGGATTACTTGCATTGGGAGGAATAGTTATTCATTATTCATATTAACTTCTACCGGGTCCCAGTGTGGAGGTCGAAGTACCTGAGGGAGTCAAAGTTCAAGTGTGGAGGTCTAAGCACCAGTGATTGAGTCAAGGTCCCAAGTGTGGAGGTCAAGGTCAGCAGTGGCAGAGGGCTGGACCAGTGAAATTTGTGCTCAGAGGGAGAATTATGAATAAACACATTGGACTGGAAAGAGGAACTAAGTTTTGTGCATTTGATATTAGGACCATATAGGTATATATTTTGTGAACAATGTACCAATTGATTGATGTTTAATCTGTAAAGCAAGTAGCTGGGGAAGATTTCTACTTTTTGGTCTTGTTAATACACATTCCCTCCCACTCGAACCTTATTGTTTGTATAACCCTTGAGAACTGGTGGTGTAGAGCTTACCTAGTAGTTTATTAATGTACAACTTAGAAGCATTCTGGGAAACTGCGAAGGTTGGGCTTGGGTTGGCCTAGTTGGAGACTGGCCCAGTCATTTTGCCATGCTACCACTCTTAACTTGGCCACTTGAAATGTAATAAACGCAACTGAAGAGGCCATTAATGGGAGAGAGTCTCCATCAATCTGAGTTCCTGACTGTTTCGTCACACGTTGGTCATCAATAGTGACTTGTTTTCTACCCCTTTTGACCATGTAAAAGTCTGGATCGCAGAGGTGACAGTACATACCTTCTAGAACTCTCTCCATTACCTTCATTTTCTGGTCTAAAACTTTATGCCTCTATAATTTCTTCTTTCCAGGGCATCACCCTTCCCCTTGTAGACATTTACAATTACTGTACACTCTTCAGCTAATCATCTGGGACAAACACTCAGTTATAATCATATTTATCAGGTCAGTTACTAACCTTGCTTCTGTATCTCCTGAGGCTTTCAGTGTTTCAACAGTCAACCCAGACACACCTGGTGCCTTCCCCACCTGCATTATTATTATTAGTATTAGTATTATTATAATTACTGTATTACTATTAAATACCGTAATTATTATTGGAAGCAGGCTGTAGTATGGTACCAGCCTGTGAGGGCAGTACTGTACTCTCAAGGAAGGTGGAAAAGCTGGTGATAGGGAGAGCTGGAGCTCCCCCTTGACATTTTTCAGTGTCACTAACATAGAGGGTAGGGCAGCATACTCTGCCAAACATTTTTATAACTACCTGTATTACCTGGTACTGTAGTTAAGCCACATGATTATATCAGTCCCACCACACGAAAGAGTCCCTCTTAGCATCACGTGTACAGTACGAAAGACTCCTTAGGCAGACTTGTGTTAAAGCGAACAAGTAATGATCAGAATACACTTGCAGAGTTACTAAACAGTGGACACCAAACATAGCCCAAAGTCCTTTCATCCATCCATCTATCATCCAATCCTACAATGCCCAATAAGGAGCATAGGAGCCCGGGGCTAGGCAGTTGGTCCCGACTTTTAAGATGAAGTGACCAGCCTCACTCATCCCTGAGTGGCATTACATGAGCAATCAACCCCAACCACCCCTAGGATATAAACCTTCACTGGCTCAATCCGACTGGAGCACAATAATTACCCACTAAACCACCAGGCGCCTGGTCCTTTCATATCATATATTAAGGCTACTACATGCTTGCATGCATTGTCCTTGGCCAATTAATGGTGGCTCTCCACACTTCTCAATGTCTGGAAGCCTCCCTATTCAGTCTCTTATCCCTGGAAGGATCACATTACTGGTATAAAATATCATGTCTGCAATTTATGATGTTAGAATATGTTATGATGAATATTTGTATGTGTAAATAAGCAGTTAGGCTGTTTGCACCATGTTCTTCAACTAACTAATTCAGTGCACTGGGGGACACTAGTGCATACGAGATTTCTTGGCACCTCTTCCTTACTCATTTATTTTACATACTGCTAGCAGCCATGGCTCAGTGCGTTAGAACTCCGCACTGACCGAAGGGTCGGAGGATCGAATCCACCCAAGGGTCATTGGTAGACATCAGGAAGGGCATCCGGTCATAAAATGCTACACGCTCCAGTCCAAAAGTCCTCTACCCAGGGGCAACGCCTTAGCCCTTCGGGGATACCTGGCGTAAAACCAAATTATTATATTATTATTTTTTATTATAGCACAGTCTCTCTATCTGTCTATTGCCAGACACCATAATCCCTTAAGGGGTGGCCATTTGACTTTGAGTTATTTGTTTTAAGGGGAGGGGCACTAACCCTCCACCAACCCACTTGTTCACACGTAGGGAGCACGTATGGTTTGGTTATATGGTTACCACCCAGCGTTGTAAATGGTTTCTTGGCTTACAGGAAACCATTTGGCTTGTCACTCAATGTAAAGCCACCTGTAAAGGAAAGAAAAGCAATAAGAAGTGACAGGAAAGATGGGAGAAATAGGAAGAGAGGAGGACAGGCACAGAAAAAGAATGATAAAGGCTAAGGAAGAAGTAGGCAGCACTACATCAAGTGAGTGGATGATGGTACAGTACATATAAACATTCTTATGTATATTTTATATTTTTTTTTTTCCACAAAATTTATCAACTAATTTAAGAGGGTGTTAAGGTGTATAGAATAAATTGCTAAAGAAGAGGTGTTAGGAAAGCTCCACAACCTTTATACTGTACTTGAAAGGTATATTCATTTGTAAAATTTACTATTTTATTTTTTCTTACTGCTTCCAAACTATTTAATTCATCTTAGAAGAATAGCCTGATGGTGAAGGGGTTAGGTTGAGTTATAGGTTTTTGCATTGTATGGTGAAGTTAGGAGTTTGGATGCTGGAATGATTGTCCCATTGTACTGGGCATGATGTTGATAGTTAATAAGTGTTGTTCAGTTAGGTCTTAGTTATAGGTTTTTGTACTGTAAGGTGAAGCTAAGATTTTGAATGCTTGAATAATAGTTCCGTTCCACTAGACATCCACTTGGTAGTTCGTTAGGTGGTAGATGGTTGGGAACATTATCCCTGGTAGGTGCTACCATGTGAGTGGTGTGGGAACAGAATCCTGGTACCTGGCCTTGCACAACAATCCCAGATGGAGACCTCAGCCACAGTTACACAGTTGTCAGAGTACTTGATAAGACTGCTATACATGTATATCTCTTGTACAAAACTAAAATCTGTTCATTAGGGATAGGCTGGATTTGTTAATTGAACACGACACTCAGGCAGGAAACTCAACCAAATGTACGCAGTTGTCGTAGTTTAGGCAGAGACAACAGTTAGGCATCAACTGAGCTGAAAAGGTTGAGAGATCTTTGTTAGGCTAAACACACTATAGGAACTCAACCAAATTTATGCAGTTGTCATAGTTTGGGGAGAGACAACATTCAAGCATCAACTGAGCTGAAAAGGTTTAGGGATCTTTGTTAGGTTAAACACATTACAGTACATGTATACTGTAGATGCCATCAACAGGTTATTAAAGGCTTGCATGTGGAGGCATAGCCAAGTCCCTCAAAATGATAAAAGCAAATGTAATACTGTTGATAGTTCTAGTTTTGTACTTTTATTATTATTTTTATTATTAATGCAGCCCACCTTATCTATTAGGTGGAAATTATAGTGAGGATGAATATGGTGATGATGATGATGATGATGACAACAGCTCACATACTTGTGTGATAGTTTCAATTTCCTTGGTTCTGGATCCTACCTTGCTTCTGTGTGGGAATTAGGGTTAGGATGATGATCATGAATATTTTATGCTGGTCCTGTGCCAAATCTGTTTTAATGCCTTAGGGAAAATGGCCTAAGGTTCACATTAATCATCAGGAGTTAACTAGAAAGCAGTACTAGGTTCAGCCATTGAAATATAAGAATTATTAACCCTATGTACATTTTTTGCACAGATGTCAGATATTTATTGGGAACCATATATGCTGTGAGGGGTTGGGGGTCAGGAAGAGTGAGCCTAGATGTGGTTTTATTAAAATTTGACACCACATGACATATGTACTAATGTTTAAGTAATGACAAAGCAGTGTTCATGCAGTCAGAGCCATATTATTAAAACTGAAAGTACAGAAGCATCAGAAAACCCAAAATTTGTATGAGTGATGGGGTATCTGCTGGAGAAAGGGCAGCCTGATGGCAGAGGACAGGGTGACATGAAGGCAGTTCATTTGTGGCCACCCCTTCTGGGATTAAGGTATCTGGCCATAAATAGACATGTACAGTATAGAACACCTGTACTTGTTAGATTAATCAACTTGCAGCCCACATTACAGAGTGTAGTCAGCAGTAGTACAGAAGGATCGGATATGTTATGTCACCATGACATGGCTTGGAAATTATCATTTGATGATCCTTATCCATAACATTGCACTCTTAGTTGTAATAATATGGCCATAAATCCTCTTTATAAGTCTGGGATGCATGCAGGCAAATTTCTGCTTTAAGTGAAGTACCTTAGAGATGTGTTAGATTCATGAGGAGGGCTAAAAAGCCAAAGGCAAATCTAAAACAACAGAACAAAGCAACTTTATGAAGAATGACAAGCAATTTTAACAGGAAAAAAGGTGTTATTTATCAGCAGTGTATTTTGAAAGTTTTCAAGGAAACAAAATTGGTACATCAGTCTGTTTCATGACAGTAAAAAAAAAAAAAATCTTATGCATTCCTTTAGTACCCCTTGAGAAGCGTAGGAGTACGAGGCTAGTGTTTTCAGTCCAGACATTTAATGGCAGGGTGACCATTGGTTCATGTATATCTGATCTGATCTTGTTTCTCCTGATTTACAGGATGAGTTGAATGGAAAAGTTTGTAATATTTTCGAACATTGCTGCCTGATATGGGAAAAGTTCTGATAATTTAGTGTGATCCCTGACTTATGAGAGGACTGGCTAAATGTATGATACAGTATAAAAAAATTGTACAGTATATACTTTCAGATGGATTTATGATCAGTTTTCTGCCATAGCTGTGATATCTTTTTTTCAAGTTGGATGAGGAGAAGAGAGAACTGAATTTAACCCATGTCTCTTAGTTATGAGATGAAATTGATCCTAAGGCTGTTGTGAATCCCTCATAAGATTTATAGCCCTTAACCCCATGTACCCCATAAGAATTAAAGTAAGGTGGAATTGGTTAACCTGTGGTAATATTGAGCTGGTTAAATTAAATGTTATATGTAGTAAGTTAAGTCTAGTAGGTTCAACTAAGTACAGTAAGTTGAGTGTTGTAGGTTAAAGCAAATAAGTTAGAATGAGTATATTAATTCTATTATGTTAAATCAAGTAGAGTTCATTAAGCCACTGTGATTCAGAAGATCAGATCTGCCAGGCATTGGCTTTGAGACTTGACCCATGAGAGTGAGGGTCCCATCATACTGAAGGAGTTAAATAAATCTTGTACCCCGTTCCCTGTGGCCACAAGAGAATTTTCTCATAAGCCCTTCAGAATTACTGTATTATGTAGCTATATCAATTTTCAGAAGTTTTGACATTTTTGAGGCAATCATTCTACCTCCTGACTGTATTTCACTTACTGTTCAATTTTAAGGTCTTTTAGTAATGTCTTTTATGTAACATTTCTTCATGCTGCTGTTTCCTTTTTATTGCCATTTCTTCTTGATTCCATTTCATTATATAATTCAGTGTCATGGCCTGTATTACTTGGCCATTGGAGTTTGTTATGTAGTTCATTTTTGGGGGGCCATGGCGTAATTTGATAATGGTAGATTAAATATGATATTGGCCATCATTTTCCTGAAAATCTTGCACCTCAAAATTTGCCAATGAACCCCTGCATAAAACTTCCAGCATTTAATCAGATAATCATAGTACTGTATGAGTTACTAATATTCATGAAATTCACCCTGTTTTACCTCAAAGCGTATGTGTGGTTGATATGACCCTTCTGGCTCAATAGTCGATATGGAGAGGAGAAGGTTTTATTGTAGGAGGCGATTTGTTTGTGGCCACCCCAAACGGGATTGAGGCGTCTGGCAATAGATAGATAGATAGATAGAATATAGCCAGCTCTATTGCCTGGTGATATTGGTGCCACCATGTGAAGGGATCCCTCTCCAGTATCAACCAGAACCTAATTCATAATACAAAGAGGGGTGAGGTATGATTCAGCAACAGG
Organism: Coenobita brevimanus; assembly: GCF_032717465.1. Lineage (NCBI taxonomy): Eukaryota > Metazoa > Arthropoda > Malacostraca > Decapoda > Coenobitidae > Coenobita > Coenobita brevimanus. The sequence continues at coordinate 34,431 of NW_027643547.1, forward strand.
TAAGAAAAAATAAATAAATGAATATAAAGGAGTATCAACAGTACATCATGGTTAGTGAAATGGCCCACACATATACATTCAGACGGTTGTAATTACATAACTTGTTTTAATATGAGGGACCTGGGTCACTCATACAATTCAAATACCAGTTTGTGGTTGCTTAGAATGAGTCATAGTTGTAAGGAAGGAGTAAGTCTCCTGGGTTACCATTCATACTGACAGCCAGTCTAACAACAATTGGCCATCAGCTCAATTACAAGAGATTAGGAATTTATGTTAGGATAGAATTAATGCTCTGTAGGCAATTTTGATCACCTTAGGAGTTCCCTTCACACAGTCTCTCTTCATATGATATCTCCTTGGTTACTAGTCTTATCATCTGTGCAGTCTTGCCACACTTGCCATCAACTAATCTGAAAGGGTTGGAGATCTCTCAGGCTAGAAAAAATAACTTGTAGACAGTTTTAATAATCTTCAGAGACCCCATTAGCCATTGTTTCCTCTGGTAGAACTAGGCCAGTAAGCAAGTTTAATCTCCTTTGGAAGAGTCTCCAAGTAGTAAAGAAGTTGATCAAGGCTTTAGCCACTCCAGTTCATGTACTCTTTCCTAAGCTGAATGATATTACTTAGAATTAACAGGATTAAAATACAATACCAGATGCAAAGACCCATGGATTAAGTATTTTATTTCAGTTTTTCCCCTTCGTTCTTTCCTCGTCTTTCTGCCTACGGGTGACTTTACACTCCCAATTCTGTCTTGCATTCCTTCATTCTTTCCTCTTCCTTCTGCCTTTGGGTGATTTTACACTGAGTGACAAGCCAAGTGGTTTCCTGTACACCAGGAAACCATAAGCCGGTGAAGGTTCATACCCAAGGGATGATTGGGGTTTATTGCTCACGTAATGCTTCTCAGGGATGAGTGAGGTTGGTCTCTCTCATCTTAAATGTCAGGACCAACTGCCTAGCCCCGTTCTCCTACGCGCCTCATGGGGCAATGTAGGATTGGATGATGGATGGATTTCAGTTTTAACCACACACTTGAAAGATGAACTGATTTTATTCATGCTTCCTACAGATGATATTCAGCATGGGAAAGACTTTGAACTGGAGGGGTTATATCGTATCATTTATGAAGGTTCCAACATGCTTGCATGCATTGGCTTTGGTCACCTAATGGCGACTTTCCATGCTGCTCGATTGCAGTAGCTCAGTAGTTGCGCTTGCTCTTCACAACCATAAAGTTGACAGTTCGAGCCCCCACCAGGGTAGCGTATACGAGGTCTCTCCTTGCCCTTCAGAGCTATGTGGTCCATTGGTCCTAGCTGGTTGGGATTAGCCCTCTGGCAACCTCTGTGATCAGCCTCCTATCCCTGATGTCACACACTATGACCTTGTTCCAAGCCATTTTCTGTGTCCAGTTGCCATCCTCCATCCTTTCAACATGCCCCGTCATTCAATCTATCCCTTCTTATTACAGCACCGATACAATACTCTTCAGTCATGTTCTTCCTCCATTAATCCCTTTAATACAGTACTATATATCTGTCTCAAGTTAGATATGATGGTCTGGTGGTAGAAATAGATAGTAAAATGAGAATATAACTACATCTTTTGGATTACAGGGCACAAACTGCTCCAATGATTAGCCTTTATTCTTGCTAATTTAAGACTGTTATTCAGCTTGGGTAAGACTTTTCAAACTGGAAGGGTCACATTACAACCTTCAGGAACCTGTTCAGTAGGAAAGTAATTAAAGGTTGATAGAGCTTTTGGACTGAAGGTGTTAGGGACAGGCTTCATTAAGCCATTCTTGTTACCTTTAAACTATGTTAATCAGCATAGGAGAGACTTTTCAAACTTAAGAGTCCCATATGACATTCTTTAACATGTGTAGGAGAGACACTGGATAAAGCCTGATTGGAGATATAGTATATTGAACTGGAAGGACTGCATACCTTACATCCTTCATTAACCATTGCTGCTACCTTTAAATAAGAATTATCATACTGAAGGTAATTACTAGCAGCCTTCATTAACATATTACTGTACTGTAATTAGGAGAGAGGTTTCATAAGTTGATTGGAAGTCAGGAGACAGCAGGAATATACCATTACTGTTGAGGGGGATGAATTTGTGTGTAGGCTATGATATAGGAAGCATATCTCAGAATATGGATGTACAAGGTTAATCATATCTTGTATAGTACTTACACTTTCAGATTTGATAGCTTTTCCTTTTGTAATCTTTACTGAATGATGCAATCAGTTCATGATTACACATTATATAATCTCAGACTTCATCTGTGTCATTGTAGTTGGCTCACCTTGACAAATTTTAGTCCTTCTGCTGCTTAGTTCCTGTATCTAAGTGGCAGAATAAGACAGTATTATGGTTTTGCATCCTCCCCATAGATCTTCATTGTGATCTGCATGATAAGCTAGTCTTTATCTCTAGAAACAGCTCAGCATTCAAGGTGGAGAGATGCCAGGTTTTTGTCAGTTTAGGGTGGACATGTAGTCTGTATGGTTTGTCTTTATTGTTTTATGTATTCATTATTATTATTAATATTTTTTTTTACTGTAGATCAAATTTAGCGATTCATCTCTTCCGTTTATAAATCGGTACAACAGATAGGCTTTCATTCTCAGTTCTCACCGAAGGTATGACCAATAAGTATTGTACTGTCTTCCTGTGCAGTGTATATTTTGTCATTTGTACTCTCATTATAAGTTTCATTAAAGAATTTGTATCATATGTTTAGTTTCTGTGTCACTCAGTGTGTTAAGTTTATGTAATATATGGTTAATCGTAAGACCTGCCGTTCGATAGCAGGCTAAGTTGCAGTTTTTACTTTCTCCCTTTATATAAGTAGCAACTGCTCTATATTCTTTCCATAGCACTTGTTCATGATTAGCATTAAACTGCAGGCTTAGGTATTCCAAGTAGCTCAGGAAATTTCGAGATATCTTCTAAAGCGACATTAATAGGTACATGAAAATTTAGTTTAGTCTATGCATGTTGTCCAATTTCCCATTTTTTGTAAACATGTAAAGAAATAAAATACAGTAGAAGTTTTAGCCGCTAACCTTGTGGGGCCGCGGTAGCAGGGTCAGCATGGTGTTGGCCTGGTAATCAGGAAGACCCGGGTTCAAGTCCCGGTGTGATAGAGGTTTCTTTAAAATGTGGATGAGGGAAGTTTGCGTAGCAGGCTTTCCTTAAAACCACAAGGCCCCATACTTGCACTTCAGCTCACATACACCAAGACACTTACACACACTACTACATACATACACACACACACTACTACATACATACACACATCAAGACGCACACACACACACTACTACATACATACACACATCGACACACACAAGACACGTACACAGCCACCTTCACTCAGTAGACACACCACACACACAAGACACGTACACAGCCACCTTCACACAGTAGACACACACACACGACACGTACACAGCCACCTTCACACAGTAGACACACCACACACACACACACAGAGGGTGGGACAGACACACCACAGGCAGACACAGAAGGGTATATACAAAACACAGGGAGTGAGAGAGAAGGGGGTTTTATTAAAAAGTCCAATTTTGGTATACCTCCTGTGGCAAAATTGATATAGCCCCCCCTTTAATATTTTTTGGATATTTTCATTTAGTGCCCCCCAGGCCCCAGACCCACTCGGCTGAACCAATTGTCTGGCGTCAGCTGGAACATGATGCTAGAGTTATGTCGGTCGTGAGGGGGTTAATGGTGACAGTATTGACACTGTCAGGCTCCTATGACTCACTCAGTCGAATAAAATCGTCTGAGTCAGCTGACATGGGGTACTAGAGTTGTCCCAAGCACCAGAGGGTTAAGAATCTTAACCCCCCAGAGGGGGGGTTAAGATTCTTAACCCTCTGGTGCTTGGGACAACTCTGGTACCCCATGTCAGCTGACTCAGACGATTTTATTCGACTGAGTGAGTCACAGGAGCCTGACAGTGTCAATACTGTCACCATTAACCCCCTCACGACCGACATAACTCTAGCATCATGTTCCAGCTGACGCCAGACAAATTTGTTGAACCAAATTGTCTGGCGTCAGCTGGAACATGATATACCAGAGTTATGCCGGTCATGCGGGGGTTATTGGTGAGTGTAGTAACTGTCAGGCTCCTATGACTCACTCAGCCGAAAAAAAACGTCTGTCAGCTGGAATAGAATACTAGAGTTGTCCCAAGCACTAGAGGGTTAGGATTTTAACCCCCTGAGTGATGCTCGGGACAACTCTAGTACCCCATTTCAGCTGACTCAGACGATTTTATTCGACTGAGTGAGTCATAGGAGCCTGACAGTGTCAATACCGTCACCATTAACCCCCTCACGACCGACATAACTCTAGCATCATGTTCCAGCTGACGCCAGACAATTTGGTTCAGCCGAGACAGGATCCTAGGATCCTGAGAGACACTATAACAGCGGTTCCCAACCTGGGAGCCATGGCCCCCAAGGGGGCCATGGGACATTGACTGGGGGGCCATGGGCCTTATTGGTAATATAAGATACTATAAGTTACTTGGTCTGGGTAAAACCTGACAGAAATCAAGTATGAAATATACCTTATTGTGCTAATTTAGCCTTAAGTATATTGGGGTAATTACCGTTTTCTGCACAATATCAAATATTAAAAATATATAAATATACGATCTGAGTTATATAGGGGCCATGGAGCTTCTCATAATTTTCTCGGGGGGCCACAGGACCAAAAAGGTTGGGAACCACTGCACTATAACATCACAAACAAAATACAAAATGCCTTCCCTCCATCCTGAACGTACTATAATTCATTTACATTAAGTAAGCTCGTATTTTCGTATTTTTGCAGCTTATTTCATGTATCTTAGTTAAAAGAAAAAATACTACGAGCCGGTGAATAAAACCCACACTTGTAGACGAAGAATATAATTACCAAACCGTTTCGGTGGACACTGCCACCATCTTCAGTGGTCAAGATAGTGAGAGGGAGTGACATAATGACCATACAAGGGTTCCTTTTTATGCCTGTGTGTGTGTGGAAGGGTGGGGTAAAGGTGAGGTGGGGTGGGGTAGATTGTAAGCGGGGATTAACCCAAGGGGGATTTTGGGGGGGACATTACCGGACAGGTCATGTGTAATTCCTATCTGACCTTACCTGTGTCGTAGCAGGAAGAGACATCCTTCCTGCTACGACGCAGGTAAGGTCAGATAGGAATTACACCTGACCTGTCCGGTAATGTCCCCCCCAAAATCCCCCTTGGGCTAATCCCCACTTACAATCTACCCCACCCCACCTCACCTTTACCCCACCCTTCCTGCTACGACACAGGTAAGGTCAGATAGGAATTACACCTGACCTGTCCGGTAATGTCCCCCCCAAAATTCCCCTTGGGTTAATCCCCGCTTACAATCTACCCCACCCCACCTCACCTTTACCCCACCCTTTCACACACACACAGGCATAAAAAGGAACCCTTGTATAATCAGTATGTCACTCCCTCTCACTATCTTGACCACTGAAGATGGTGGCAGTGTCCACCGAAACTGTTTGGTAATTATATTCTTCGTCTACAAGTGTGGGTTTTATTCACCGTCTTTGATTATCACGCAAGAGTGATTCATTCAGCCAATACTACGAGCTCTGTATCTTTTCATAGCCCTTCTTCGTGACTAGCATCGTATTCTAGTTATCTATAGTTACAACTGAGCATTCAAGTTGGAGGGATCACAACTTTAAGCAATTACAGTAAACAAACAAACAAAAAGCAAGTGTCGTCCTCTTGACCTCTCGTCTTCGCAGGAATGCAGCGGTGGCGCCATCTTGTGCGTGGAATGCGTGAAGTGCAGGCTCTTGAGTGGAAGGAGCACGGAGCCACGGGAGACTTAATAATATTCGCTAGTCAGCCAGTCTAGAAGCCTGGGACATTTGCCTGAAATAATAATAATAATAATAATAATAATAGTAATAATAATAATAATAATAATAAAAATAACAACAAAACCACTCATATACATAATTCAATATCTTAGTCACTCGATCTGTCCATTCCGTCTCTTCTGTACGAGACGCATTTCTGTAAGCTATTTTTTCTAACATGGGAGGTTCGATACGTTTGATTAAGCCTATCCATAAGACTCCTAAAGCTGAGTAAATGCCTCTGAAAGTTGCAAAATATAAAATATAAAACGTCTATATGATATAAAAACCTTTGTTCACCTCCGGACTCGATCTGTGGCGCCTAGACCAAGCTCTGACGTCATATTTACACTTTGCTACCTTTAGACGATTTCCTGGAGCTTAAAGAAACCCTCTCGGGATGATGGGACAGACACAATAACCCCTTCAGACAGAGAATGACTTAGTTACTTTGTTCTAGGTAACCGGACGATTTTATTCAGCTTAGGAGATCCCCTCGTAGTGAAGGGGTTGATGGTGACACTATCTAACCCCTCCAGTACGAAATTTCTCTCCAGAGTTGAAGAAAATCGTCTGGAGGAAGAAAGATGAAAATCGAAAAAAGTGTTAATGTGGCGCGGTGTTGCTCCCGTAGTAGGGAAAAGCTACACGTACGATAGCAGGGGCTCTTTTCCCTGGTACGTACTCTGGCCGTAGCCGGGAGCTGATCTTTCCGACCAGAAGCAACTGAAGGGCGTACAAGGCCGCTCCTTCCCCGCCACATATAGAGACTGTCGGCGCGGTGTTGCTCCTGTAGGGGAGAACAGCAGGAGAGGGATGCACTGGGGCAACTCTCTCTCTGGGGTGTACTAAGGCCGGAGCCTTGGGTCGCCTTACCCTCGTACACTTTATTAGGCCGTAGTCTTGGGCCTCCTGCCCTAGAGGGTGTAACAATTGCCGTCAATACGGTGTTACCTGGGACTGAAGCTAGTTCAGTCCCACCCCTTTTCTGACGATGGTTGTCCCGCCTGCAAGGTAGTTGCCTTTCCCTGGTCACCTGGTGTTGGGGCAGTTGCGGGGAACAGGGGCTCAGGATTTTAGTGTCCTGGTGACCCTCTTGATCGGGGTCACTAACCCCAATGTTGTATCCTCCTGGGGTGGTGGTGCGTTGGCGGCCCGGTGGTGGGGTGGGGGGTGGTGAGGTGGGAGGTCCGGCGGCGGGCACGGCGGGCATTTTACCACCCTCCGCTTTGTAAAAGTCACGACCCTGTGACTGGAGGTGGTAGGTGGTGGAGGTGGAGGTCTGGTGGGCCGGGGTGAGGTGTTGGAGGAGGCTGACCCAGTGGGTGGTGAAGGTGTTGGGCTCCTGATGGGGGTTGAGAGTGAGCCGGAGGGAGGATGGGTGGTCAGTCCGGCGTAGGAGGCGGAGAAGGTGGGGGGCCCTCGGATTCTGACAGGTGGGCGGTCGTGGTGGCGCTATAGCACCCTCTCAATTTTCGTCTCTGGTTGTGGTGGTACGGTGGTGGTGGTTGTTTCCGCGGCGGTGAAGGTGGGAGTTGGTGATGGGTGGTGTGGTGCAGTGTTGGTGGTGGGCGTAGCGGGCGGTGATTGAGAGTGGTGGGTTGGAGGAGGTGGGGTAGCCGGAGGAGATGCAGGCGGAGGTGAGGTTGGTGAAGGATCAGAATCGGAGGAAGGTGGTGGTGGGTCAGGTAAGGGTGAAGTGGGGGAAGGGGTTTGTGGGTATGGTGAGGTTGAGGGTGGGGTGGGGGAGGTGAGCGAGGAAAGAGAGGCAGGTGAGAGTGAGGAGGAGGATGGTGTGATAGGGAAGGCGAATGAGTTGGCTGTGTTGGCGGGAAAAATGAGTGGCGGGGAAGTGATGGTGGCGGGTGGTGTGGGGTGGTAGGTGGGAGGGAGTAGACAGGAGGAGGCGGTTTTGGGAAGTAGGTTAGGGGAAGATGAGGTAAGGGTTCTAGGAGGTCTGTGAAGGGGGAGGCAGGCTTTGTGTTGGGGAGGAATAGGAAGGGGGGAGGCGGTAGTAGTGGAGAAAGTGGTGTGTGAGGTGGGAAGGTTAGGAATAGGGGTAGGAATAGGAGAGGGCAAAATAGAAGAGATAGTGAGAGGAAAGGAAAAGGAAAGATGACGTTTCCCCCTGTCGTGGACTGGGGGAGATGTGAGGTGGCCCTCGTCATTACGGTGGGATGCGGGGGCAGTTGGGGGGGCGCCTTCTGTGCCTTCCTCGTCTTGCATTCCTGCTTTGAGGCTTGCGGCAATCCGCGTATGGTGGGGAGGCTTGTAAGCGCTCTTGTGTTGTTTTGCTGCGCCGGGCAACTTTTAGCTGTTCACGAATGTCGTGGATTGGGCACTCAGGGCAGCAAGGAGAAAATTCCCACGGATTTACAGGGATGAGATCCGTGGGGAATTGCTTGATGTTCCCGATGCGTTTGGGGAGGAGTGGACGGCTAGAAGGCGCCTTATTAGGTTGATTTCTTTATCCAGGTCTCCCGTCGGTTCATGTATTATGAAGTGGTTTTTAATGAAACCGGGGAGGGTCCTGAGGAGTTTGTGGAATATGAGTTGTTCCCGGGTTTTTGCGTCTGTGCCCGGGTACGCAGCGGTGACGGAGTAGTCCACCCTTCCCTCAATTGCTGCTTTTTCTCTCACATCTTCTATTCCCTCCTTCTTTTCGTTCAGTACTCCCTCTTTCTTTTATTTCCTCCATTCCCTCTTTCCTTTCCTCCATCACTCCCTCACTTTTTAACTTCCAATACTTCCTCCCTCCTTCCACTATTCCTTCACTCCGTTACTCCCTAACTCCATTCCTTCATCCTTCTATGCATTCTCTCCCTCCCTCCGTTATACCCTCTCTCCCTCCACTCATCCATCATTCTCTCCATTCCTCCACTCCCTGCCGCCTTTCACTGCTCCCTAATTCTTTCCATTCATCCACTCCCTCCATCCCTCCAAGTATTCCCTCCCTCACTCCTTCCATCCAACTATCTATCCTTCTAGCGAATCCCTCCACTCTCCCGTAACCGCAGCCCATCTTTTCCTTCCTCGTTCTCCATTTTTTCTTTCTCTTCTACCAACTTTCCCTCAAGGTTTTCCTCCATCTCCTATTCTTCTTGCCTCCCTCCCTCCACTAGCTGTCCTTCTCTCCCACTTCTCCTCCTACTTTCCTCTCCCTCCAATTTCCCTCACCCGTTCCCTCAATCTTTCTAACCCTCAGTCAATTACCTACTTTCCTTCCTCTGCCCCTCCATCCCTTCCTCTCCATCCCTCCATCCTGCCCTCCCGTTTTTCCCTTCCTCCATTTTCTCTCACTCTTCCTCATATCTACCTATCTATCCCTTCAGCTATACCCTCACTCCCTTCCTTTGAAAACCATTATTTTATACTCTCTCTCTCTCTCTCTCTCTCTCTCTCTCTCTTCATTAGTACAGATATTACCTCCCTCCATCTTCCACCTGCTCCTCCTTCTCCTCCTCCTTTCTTCCCCCATTCTGCTGTCCATCTCTCCATTTCTTCTCCTCCTCCTCCCTCACTTTTCTCTCTCCCTCCTCCTCATTCTCCACTTCTCTCTTCCTCCATCCCTAACTCCCTTTCTAATTTTTTCATCCTCCCTCCTCTTCTTCCACTTTCTAACTCCCTCCTCCACCTCTTCCTCCTCTTCTCTTCTCTCTCCATACCTTCTAGTCTCTTCCTTTCTTCGCTCACGTCGTTTACTTCATTCGCAAATACTGTATCTCCCTTCCTTCTCGCCCAATCACTTTTCTCTCTCTCCCGTTCCTCCCTACCGCTTCTCCCTCTCTCCCGTCTTGCTCTCCTTCTCTGCCTTCCACATTTTCTCCTTCATTTCTTCCTTTCTCCTTTCCTTCTCGCTTCCCCTCCCTCCATCTCTACCCCGACTCCAAATCACGGCTTTCATTTTTTTTTCCTCCAATCCATCTCTCTCTCTCTCTCTCTCTCTCTCTCTCTCTCTCTCTCTCTCTCTCTCTCTCTCTCGTTAACTGTTACATCCCCATTAACTAGTAGAAATGTTAATTATACAATGAAAACACTTTAACCATAATATGATCAGCTGAAAGTTCTGGGGACGAAGCTGTATAACATTATATTACCTCAGAAAAAAAGCAGTATACCCTAAAAGAAAGCGGAAGTCACCTTCGGCCGCCCGTTTATCTCCCACCTGACGTCATCAGAATGTGCGCACGAAGTGACCTTCTCTCCTTGGACCTTGACCTGGATGAAGGTGTCATCGAGGCTTCCGTCGTATGTGAGGGCGTCTAGTTGCGATAAGGCTACAACTGTGCCCAGAGATGGCGTCGCTGCCTGTTTCACAATTTGTTTGAATTGATCCCATTTTAGTCTCGGGACGATTTTCGGAGTGACAGTGGCGATTATTTTACCCAGGTTAGGTAATGTGACTGCAATCTTTTCTTTGTCTGAGTCGAACCCTATGTCTAAGAGGAGTTTAACCATATCCAAGTACTCATCAATGTTACATTGGTCCGGGTTGAATTTCGGCAATTGAATGTGATGTTTGGCTGCCATTGTACAAGTTTCCTTTTATCGTTCCTCCGTGCTTTTACTCGGATCCAGAACCACCGCTTGCCACCAGTGTTATGCTGGTGTTTTTAAGGCGACTTCTCGTCCTAAAAACACTAGCGACTGAAGCGGGGTCCTCTTTCTAGACCGGAAGTAAAGCACCAACAAAGGAACAGGACATAAAAACCAGGCAGTACACCTTAACACATCTATAACCTTAATTCTAACCGTTACAATACAACACAGAGTGATATTTGAGATACAGGGGAACAGAGACACAGAGTTAACATTCAGCACCACAAAATATAGTTACACTCAGTGCACACTACAATGCTCATACAGGGATATCTTGAATTATATATGGTATTGTCTATGTGTCACTTTTAGGCAGGATATACACTGAACTGATCACAAAGGGGATAAACAAGATTGGGAGTCTGTAGGGGAAATATTACTATAAATAAGACAGGGTGCGGATAGCGACACTTGACACAGTCACCTGGTCACGGCGACACTCACACTCAGGCGACTTTGATGAATGGTCGTGGAGAAGGAAGACGTGTTTCTGAGCTCTCCTCTAGCTGCAGGGTTGCCTCACCGGCGTTAGCTTTTTCCTTTTACTCGCCACTAGGGCGTTTTTCAATAAAGTTAGGTTAGCTAGACCTCATTTTCCTCCCTGGCCTTAGTAGATATAGTAGGTGTCTATATCTAATTACTGAGATTGCCTTTGCTTACTCACCTCTGGAGTGTACCCCCACTGATCGCTCTGGGGTGAGTGACACACAGGCGCGTCCTCCCGAGAGTGGTTTGAGAGGGTAATCTCAGACTTGGTGTGTTTCCCCAGGCTCTTTCTCCCTTGGTTGTTGTTCTCTTTCTTCCCACTTCTCCCTCACGGGGGAAGTGGTAACTATGGCGGACGCCACTACTGCCTCCCGTAGTCCTGACCGACCCCCGACTGCTGCACGGACGGACTGCCCCCAGACTGAACGGCCCCAGACACGTACCCGTCTTGACATTAACATACACAACGCCGAGTTTGTCATGATTCATGCGGTTAGTTCCACTCCCCTGTCCAGCCTCAATCCCTTCATCATCAAGAAGGTGATTGATGGGTGTGCAGGAGAGGTGGAACAAGTGAAAAAACTTGCGAGTGGAGACCTTCTCGTAAAAACCAAGAATTCAGCTCAGGTCAAGGATTTGCTTAAACTGAGGAAGTTCCACTGTCACGATGTCCAAAAAACGATCCCGCACGCCATGAATTCCTGCAAGGGTGTTATCACCTGCAGGGATCTTGTGCTTATGGAGGAGGAAGAAATCGTACAGGAACTTGCTTAGCAAGATGTAATAGAGGCCAGATTCATCACAAGATTTTCGGAAGGCATAAGGACGAAGACCGCAACAGTTGTTTTGACTTTTGGAAAGGTATCTCTCCCAACCAATGTGAAAGTTGGATATGAAATAGTAAATGTCAGACCATACATCCCGAACCCCCTTCGTTGTGCAAAGTGTCAACTCTATGGACACCACGAAAAGGCTTGTCGGGCTTCCAACATTGTGTGTGGCAAGTGCGCGACTGTAGGTCACTCTGCTGACAACTGTACATCCGAGACTGAGTGCTGCTTTCACTGCAAGGATGCTCACTCCACTTCCTCAAGGGCTTGTCCCAAGTGGAAGGAGGAGAAAGAGGTCTGCACAGTGAAGGCAACTGAGGGCATTTCCTTTTACGATGCAAGGAAGAAGGTGAAGGAGTTGCATGCAACTCCCAAGCCTAATATCTCCTATGCATCGGCGGTTGTGTCCCGTCCCGTGATGTGCACCGTTGAGACACAGACTGACCTTACATTCGCTCCTCATGCCCCACGCCCTACCTCTCGGTCTAAGCCTCCTGTACGTTCCAACTCTCTGACAGACATCCCTGTTGCCACTTCATACTCTCAGGCTGCCGCTGCTCCTTCGCAGTCAGTGCGGCCAAAACAGAAGCCTGACAAGTCAGATAAAATTAACTTGACCACCCTCACCAAACAGTCACGTCCTCATGTCCTTCCTGCTCCTAGTCCAGCGAGCGAGAGAAAGAATAGCTCTTCCTCGATGGATTCTGGGAGCCTTGTTATTGACGAGAATATGGAGATCTCCACGAGCAAGCACCGGGAAAGGTCCCCCGGTAGCCACTCGCCTGGTGGCGGGCGGCATAAAAAAACTAAGAGCACTGGCCACCCTCGTAAATCTTAAACCGTCGCTTTCACTGTATTACAGTGGAATTGTAGAGGTGTCGGGAATAAGTTACCAAATATAGCAATCTTGCTGTCAATACACAGGCCAGACGTTATTTGTTTACAGGAGACGCGCCTGGAGGATCACCCTGATCCTCCACAGTTAAAACACTACCACTCGTATAGAAGATATGAAGGTCACGGAGTCGCCATATACACCCACAAATCACACCCACAAACGGAAGTGATTCTAAATTCTACTCTGGAAGCTGTCGCGTGCAGAGTAAAATTTAATAACACGTATCTGTCTATTTGCTCTCTGTACTGTACTCCACACGGCCCCATTGATAGTGATGCTTTAAATTCACTACTATCCATTTCATGGACCGTGTATCATGGTTTTTCTCAAATATCTTTCAAACTAATCAATTGATCGGTATGATACTTTGACACAGTGTACATGACACCTCCCGCTAATTTTTGGTAATATACGGCATTGCCAAGTGGTGTTAGTGAAGGCGTTTACTCTTGACGTTTAAAGGCAAAGTCGCGTGAGCCCTGCAGGGCTAATCTACACAAACGAACGTCCGCTACCCCCCATCTCCTTCCTCTCCCTCCCTCTCTCCCTCCCTCCCTCTGTCTCACTGTTTCACTCTCTTTCTCTCAGCATTCCCCCCAATACCTGTATGTAACATACAATATGCAATAAAATACCGTTTACCATTATATTATTCAGTAGTAGCAGATAACTGGAAAGTTCTTAATGAAAAGGATATAGCGTGGTCTGACCTAACGACCATAATAGGCTAATGGTTAAGTTTTCCCAACGAGGGTGTCAGGTGCGGGGTTGTCTGTCGGCTGCAGCACTTGTAGTATACCTACTGACTGCATCAGGCTAGTGAAGGACACGGATGCCTCATCGCTGTCATGGCCGCCATGTTACTGTGTCCGCGTCGTTGCAGAAATGCAATTGCACTCCGACTCCTAACCATATACAGAATGGAGAAAGCTGACAATAGATTAAGGATTAATCTCAATAGGTAAGTGAATCTTCAAGTGTATAAATACATAACAACACACTCACACGCAAAAAGCACACACATATTGGTCACTCAATCAATCAATGCATCTATCTCCCTATCAAATTATCTATTACTTTGTCTCTATCTCACCCGTAGTATACAAAACGGTGGCTCACCATTATCCATTCAATAATTGCTACACTCGTTGTAGTAAATAGGTTGTTATCTATTGAAAGTATATATTTATGAAAACACAACAACAGTATTGTGACATTCTTTAATATTTCACGAATGCTTTACAGACTATGTTATTGTTTTTAACTGCATGCTTCTGTATGTATTCTACAATTGTAGTTTTTCCTGCACAGGCCTTATGATCGCGTAGCAGATGTCATGGGAATGACGGTGGGAGCAGTGCGTGCACTTGTACACCGCAACCCGGGTTCTCGCAGTGGTACACGAACACCACCACCTGGGACAGACACTTCCCTGCAACACCACCAGGCACACCGACACCCACCTCCACACCACGTCTCTTTGACAATTTTGCCATTGGTGCCATACGCCGCCATGTACATGGTGAATTTGCTAAGAAACATACTTTCACCATTAGCACGTTGACAGACGACTTACGGAAAAAGGACATCATCCCTAGTGAAACCTCAGACACAGCGGTGTGGCGATTACTACACAGCATGGGGTTGCGCTATAAGACCTCACAGAGGAAAATGTACGTACGCAAGGAGTCACTTGATATTGTGTGCTGGCGCATTGGCACTCTCCGATCACTCAGGGAATATCGGAAGGAGGGGAGACGAGTGGTATACGTTGATGAGACATGGTTCACCACGAGGATGCATCCCAGCAAGGAGTGGGTGGACACCTCACAGCCTGCGACCAGTGCCGCCTACAGTCGTCAGGTCCCGCCTGGAGAGGGTGAGCGCTTTGTGGTTGTTGCTGCGGGCACAGCTGACGGTTTTGTTGACGATGCATTCTTGTGCTTCCCAGCAAAAAACAAAAGTGGTGACTATCACGGCGAAATGAACAGTAATCTCTTCCTCCGCTGGCTGACGTCGCAGCTCCTTCCAGCCTTGCCTGAGCCATCAGTGCTGGTGCTTGACAATGCGCCATACCACAACCAGCTGAGTGAGGAAAGTCGCTGCCCTACCACCTCCACCATCAAAGCAGGCATCGTGGAATGGTTGACGTGCCGCCAGATACCATTCCCACCACACGCCACACGCCCTGAGTTGCTGCAGATCTGTAAGCAGAACCGGCCACAACCGCTGTACCAGATTGATGACGTCATCCGTGCATGGGGTCATGAAGTCGTCCGACTGCCACCAGCTCATCCTGAGCTCAACGCCATTGAGCAGGTCTGGGGTTCAATGAAAAAACATGTGCGTTCCTCACTGCAGCGGTTCACTCGGGCAGATCTGCAGGCCAGGATAGAGGAAGCCAAGCTTAGCGCAACAAGGGAGGTGTGGGAAGGTGCAGTGAGACGGTCCAGAGCCTTCGAGGATGAGTACTGGTGCACGGATAACATCCATAAGCGTGTAGATCCCGTAATTATCAACATCGAGAGTGATTCCGAGGATGATTTGTTCCTTGATAGTGACGAAGACTGTGAATAAACTTTCTGTAATATGCTCAGTTGTTTGCATCACTTTTCTACCTATTATGATATTTATTATGAGAGAGAGAGAGAGAGAGAGAGAGAGAGAGAGAGAGAGAGAGAGAGAGAGAGAGAGAGAATTTCATAAATCCATTACGGCCCTATTATGTTGTGTTGATTATATACCGTACCGTACTGGTTTGTAAGTTAAACTGTGTGATTTAATTTTGGATACCTTATCTTACCTGCTCGTAGTAAACACGTCGATATGGGGGGTAAAGGAATTAAGAGATCGTGATAGTAGGCACATTATATTGGGTGAATAAGGTGACGGTCATACGCTCTTTAGTCAACTCCCGTTTATATAACTTCAGGACATACAATAACAATGATTAAATGAACACAGACTCTACAAACAACAACATACTGTATTTATGATACCCGATACTAATCATTATAACATGATAGAGTGGACAGAGGGGGAGGGGGGGGGGGCCACGGGAAGGCCAGCAGGAATGAGGGTTGAGGGGGGAAGTGAGGAGGGGGAGGGGGGAAATGAGGAGGGGGAAGGGAGAGGGGGGAGAGGGAGGGAGGTAGGGAGGGAGAGGAAGGGGATGGGGGGTAGCGGACGTTCGACTGTGTTGATTAGTCTGGCGACTCACGCGACTTTGCCTTTAAACGTCAAGAGTAAACGCCTTCAGTAACACCACTTGGCAATGCCGTATATTACCAAAAATTAGCGGGAGGTGTCATGTACACTGTGTCAAAGTATCATACCGATCAATTGATTAGTTTGAAAGATATTTGAGAAAAACCATGATACACGGTCCATGAAATGGATAGTAGTTGAACATCTACCTGGGAATAAGTTAGTGTTGGGCGACTTTAACGCCCATCACTATCAATGGGGTAGCTTGAGGATTGATGGTCGTGGGGAGCAAGTAGCCGACCTAATACTACAGTCCAACCTCTGTCTTCTGAACGATGGTAGAGCGACTCGTGTAGATGATCGTACTGGTAACTTTTCGGCCATTGACTTATCTTTGGCCTCCTGGTATACATCAAGATTTCTCATGGGACCCTTACGACGACTCCTTGGGAAGTGATCATTTACCCATCTGTCTTTCTTATACACGCGACATCATTTCGGACACTCCACCTCCAAAATTTAACTATAAGAAAGCAGATTGGGGATCCTTCTCAAGGATCGCCAATTTAGATATATCTGGGGAGACCATAGATGTTAAGGTCGAAAATATACCTACTTCCATATTACACGCAGCTGAGGCTGCTATTCCCAAGACTTCTACAGTTCAGGCGAAGCATAGAGCACATTGGTGGACGCCGGATTGCCGACAAGCATTAAGAAAACGCAATAGGAGATACAGGATTTTTGATAGTCAGCCCACTGAGAAAAATTTTATTGCATACAAACAGGCACGGGCTGAGGCAAGGAGAATAATAAGAAGGGCCAAACGTGACTCCTGGCGGTCCTTTGTGTCCACGGTGACTCGTACAACACCATTACGTAAAGTCTGGTCCACTATAAGAATATTAAATAATAAAGGCCCATACATACGTATCACCACCCTGCGGGTTAATAATAACATCTATGACGAGCCCGTGGACGTTGCTAACATCCTCGCCAGGAGTTTTTCTCATGTAAGTAGCTCAGCCAATTATGATCCGCGTTTTCAACATCATAAACGCACGGCTGAGCTACAGATTATTGAGTTTGCCACAGAAGATGTAGGCTTCCCGTACAACCAAGAGTTTACGCTAGATGAACTGCTCCTTGCCCTAAAATCCTGTAAAGACACCAGCCCTGAACCAGACACCATCACGTATGGTATGATCCAGCATCTTAATCAGGACAACCTGATTAAGATGTTAGCATTGTACAATGAGATTTGGGCGTCTCGAACGTTCCCAAACTCATGGCACTTTGCGCTCGTCATACTGATACCCAAAGAGGCTGGTCGTCTTATGAATCCCACTTCATTTCGTCCTATTGTGTTGACTTCTTGTCTATGTAAGGTCATGGAAAAAATGGTAAACAATAGGCTTCGTTTTGTATCAGAGTCGAAGAATTTGTTAAATGATCAACAATGTGGCTTTCGTAAATACAGAAGTTCACTAGATCATTTAATGAATTTGGAGCATTGTATTGCAGAGGCATTTGCCAATAAAGAATTCATGATAGGGGTGTTCTTGGACATCCATAAAGTCATTCACGCTGATCTGGGTGCCTGATCATTGTCGTATCTACGGCAATGAGCAGGCTGACTTACTTGCAAAGTCGGCTGTAGAGCTCGAGCAGACTTGGGACGTTCCTCGTGATCTACGGTCGAGTTTATCTCTCGGAAAGAAATCAATAAATCTTCTGTGGCAAGGTCAGTGGACCAGACTAAATATTCCGACCTGTAAGCCGTCCCTGGGCGACTGGGACACCGCCAACCGTCCCAGTCGCCTGGAAGAAAAAGTGTTGGCACGGTTACGGCTCAATGCCACCATTTTAACACATATGAAACCTTATATGGAAAGACGCTTCCCACCGCACTGTGACATCTGTGATGCGGTGTTATCTATCAGTCATATCATCCTGCGCTGTCGGCGATTTATTCGTGAACGTGCTTCACTTATAAATTACTGCGGCGCAGCAGAAGTCCCCTTCACACTTTCCACCATCCTGGGTGATGGGGACATTGTTATGACTGATAAATTGATGGCTTTCTTGAGAGAGA
>NW_027643547.1:57500-115725 GCF_032717465.1 Coenobita brevimanus
GGATCGCCTTCGTCGGGAGCCGGTGGGTCTGGCCTGGGTGTCCTGGGACTGTGGGCACCTAGGGGGAGAGGCGCCGACAGGGCTGGGCTGCGGCAGCTTCTCCTTCGGGACTCGGGCGGGAACAAGGATCTCCCAGGCGTGGGAGGTAGGTCCGATATCGGGCCTTGCCACCACTCTAGTGTCACCTCCGGGGCTATATTCCCGGGTGGTGACGAAGGGCTCCCACAGGGAGGAAGAGGCTGGAGAAGGACTCACGTCACTCGTGTCCTCTCTGGTACGTCCTGAGGCCGGAGCCTTGGGTCGCCTTACCCTGGTACGTACGTTGGCTGTGGCCGTGAGCTTACCCGGCGTACAAGGAGCAACTGAAGGGCGTACAAGGCCGCTCCTTCCCAGCCAAGTATAGAGACCGTCGGCGTGGTGTTGCTCCCGTAGTAGGGGACAAGCTGGAGTGAGGGGCACAGAGGCCACACTCTCTCCAGTACGTACTGAGGCTACCTTCAGGGGCTTCTCTACCCTGGTACGTGCCACGGCCGGAGCTGGATGCCTACCCGTCTTACAGAGAGCAACTGAAGGGCGTACAAGGCCGCTCCTTCCCCGCCACGTATAGAGACCGTTGGCGCGGTGTTGCTCCCGTAGTAGGGAAAAGCTACACGTACGATAGCAGAGGCTCTTTACTCTGGCCGTAGCCGGGAGCTGATCTTTCCGACCAGAAGCAACTGAAGGGCGTACAAGGCCGCTCCTTCCCCGCCACATATAGAGACAGTCGGCGCGGTGTTGCTCCTGTAGGGGAGAACAGCAGGAGAGGGATGCACTGGGGCAACTCTCTCTCTGGGGTGTACTAAGGCCGGAGCCTTGGGTCACCTTACCCTCGTAAACTTTATTAGGCCGTATGTCGGGCTTGCAACGATCATGTACTTGCCGCCCACCCAGATACCGCTGCTCCTGACGTCATCTCCACCTCTTACTCACACGGCCCCTTCAGACCGAGGCCTGGGTCAAGTGGGAGTAGAGGGGGAGAGGAGGAAGGCGGAGAAAGGAGGAGTAGGGAAGAAGACGAATGTGGGGCAGACGAATATGGAGCGAGGGACGATAGGAGAATGGGTCGCGAACGCCAGAAGTACCTGAAAGCAGCATATAGAATGCTACGACGTAGGCTGGGCGCACATTGAGACGCAGGTGACACAGGCAACGCAGCTTAGAGCAGGGCAGAAAACTGCATCTCACTATTTTAAATGTAAGCGCGCACGTGGGCACACAGGGCAGCACAGCTTAGGCCGGGCGCACATTGAGACGCAGGGCAGCGCAGAGCAGGGCAGACGCAGGGCAGGGCAGGGCAGGGCAACACAGGGCAGCACAGGTGTAGTGCGCACATTGAGAAGCAGTCTGTCGTCCTGTGCGGGTACGGTGGTCATGGCTGTCGCTCAAGATTACTTAAGAAACCTTAGTTCAGAGTTCGACTCAGAAAATGAATTTGAGAAAGTTATGTTATTATATGACATTTGTAAAGGAAAGAGGTCACTGTGGAGGAGTGAATACATAGAAAAGAGGAATACCCATGGAGCATTTGCTTTAACCTCTGAGTCTGATACAAGATACAAGAACTATTTCAGATTAAGCCGAGATCCATTTGAAGAAGTGCATAATATGATACAAAGTGACATATCCTCTGGTAAATTTCATTGTGTAATACAATTTGCATCATATAATTTTTTTCATTGAATTACTTGATATTTACTAACTACAGTAAATGCAATATCCCAAGAGCTAGTTCCATTACATATAATTCAGTGGTACCATCTGTCTGTCTGTCTGTCTGTCTCTCTCTCTCTCTCTCTCTCTCTCTCTTACACACACACACACACACACACACACACACAGGATGCAACGGCATACATCAAAGGAAAGCCTGTATCTCAGTCGTATACGTATGCAAGATCATGATATTATTTTCATACAACAATATACTCACCATCTTTAAATTGTAGAGTGCATGCAATCACAGCCCATATCTTGTCTTTACAAGATCCCCTCATGTACTCAGGGTGAGTAATGTCATACAGCACTCTTTGTTGGCGGACAGCCTCTATAAGTTCCTCGGAGGACGACATCGTGAGTACTGTCAAAATGAATTGCTGTGCTGCACGTGTGCAGGAAACTGCGTTTCAAAGACTACGTGGCGCAGGCTGACACAGGTCTGCACCTAAGCTGTGCTGCCCTGTGTGCCCACGTGCGCGCTTACATTTAAAATAGTGAGATGCAGTTTTCTGCCCTGCTCTGTGCTGCGTTGCCTGTGTCACCTGCGTCTCAATGTGCGCCCAGCCTTAGGTGCAGACCTGTGTCAGCCTGCGCCACGTAGTCTTTGAAACGCAGTTTCCTGCACACGTGCAGCACAGCAATTCATTTTGACAGTACTCACGATGTCGTCCTCCGAGGAACTTATAGAGGCTGTCCGCCAACAAAGAGTGCTGTATGACATTACTCACCCTGAGTACATGAGGGGATCTTGTAAAGACAAGATATGGGCTGTGATTGCATGCACTCTACAATTTAAAGATGGTGAGTATATTGTTGTACGAAAAATAATATCATGATCTTGCATACGTATACGACTGAGATACAGGCTTTCCTTTGATGTATGCCGTTGCATCCTGTGTGTGTGTGTGTGTGTGTGTGTGTGTGTGTGTGTGTATGTGTGTGTGTGTGTATGTGTGTGTGTGTGTAAGAGAGAGAGAGAGAGAGAGAGAGACAGACAGACAGACAGACAGACAGACAGACAGACAGATGGTACCACTGAAGCCTTATATGGCTATCAAGTCAAGTACTTACTTGCTGTCAAGTCGTAAATAAGTGATTGAAATTTCCCTTGTGTCGAGATGAGACTCGGGATAATAAGTTAATGTTATAATTGTGTAATTTGTTCTGAAGTAGTGTAAATACTTTGTAGCAGATTGTTAAAAATTAAAGTAAAAATTGTTTCTGTGTTTTGTAACCTTAGTGTGGAACTGTTAATTTTTGGGAAGTCAAGGAGGGAGTCTGGGGCAGAAAGGGGTATTTAATATCTTGTAGCCCTAACCTACGAGGTTACAGGTCCCTTCTGGGCTTGTCTCCACACTCTCCGCTGCTACTGTCACACGCTACCAATACTCATTAGTGGCGGCCATTCACCGTACTTGGCGAGACTGAGTACGAAACATACCTCGGGTAAGTAGAGAGTGGAGGACACGACAATGGTGGCAGCTTAATGGGATATTTAAGGCTTAATTAAACTTTTGAGTTAAGCGGTTCCACACCTAGGTTCTTACACTCGTGTATGGAATTCAGTAGCGACTCTAGTTCTTACAGTGGTTCAGACGAAATTTCCTTTGCTCATTACTTTGATTCAGACACAGACTCAGACGAAGTACTGTTCGAAATGGTTGATGCTGCAGCTGCAGCAGGGATCGCTACCCTGTCCGACCAACTATCGCAGGCTATTGCCGATAATGCTAAGGATGCTGTCTACCGCGTTAAAGGGTTAAAGAGCTTTGCTGCAAGTAGAACTGCCACATTACCTGAATATCCTGGTGTCATCTTAGAAACAGACCTTAGCAAATGGCTTCAGGACATAGAGAGTAAGACTACGGGACCTAGGTGGACTATTGCCGGTCGCTTTGATGTGGTCCGGGAGTACACTCTAGGTGGGGTACATGACAGCATTGAGGACCTTATTATCAGGGCCAATGATGATTGGAACCGGTTTAAATCTATTCTCACAACGCTGCTGTCCCCAGAACAAACTCTCCAACCTACATTTCATGTGTTAAAACATGCGGGTCGTAATCCTGGCGAACGGTTGGTTGAATACTGGCTGCGATTGACTAGTATAGCTAAACGCATTGGAACTCTGCAGCCTCGGTACTATGACTGTTCCTTGTACCATGCTTTGGACAACTTTCTCGACGTATTCCCTGCCCAGTATAGAGCAACACTTGACCAGCAAGAGTTTACAGGCCCTGTCGATGCCCTTGATAAAGTTGTGAGTAAAGGCATTGAGTGGGCACAACGAAGTCACTCGTCGTTGGCAGATGTAAATGTAGCAAAAGAAAAGAGAAGGGATGTAGTTGCACATGTAAGTGTAGAGTCAAAAGAGGCCAAGGTTCCAAAAGAAAAAACAGGCACTGGAAAATCCACGGGGGATGCCCCAACCACGTACCTGTCGCGCGCCTAATCCACTCTCGAGAGGCCAGGTTTTTGAGACTTCTGGAGGAGGAGTAGGCCACTGAATGAGACTTGTAGGTGCTCAAGGAAGCTTTTGAGACTTTTGCAGGAGGGGAAAAATACTGCTGTAGGTGCTCAAGGAGGCTTTTGAGACTTGTGAACGAGGGGAAGGAGGCTTCGAGGTGAGACTTCTGCAGGAGAGTAAGGAACCGAACCACTAACACAGCCGCGACACTCTGTCCCTGGAGGGAGTGACAGGGGCGTCCGTCCTCTCTTAGCTCACTCGCGGTCCACACTGACTCCATTCACCACTGCGCTCCCTCGGCCCTCTCTCTAGACTTGGAGAATTGACGGCTAGGATGCTGGGTCGACATACATTTATAATCATTCTTTTGCCTTATCAACGTTCTCTGTCTCAACCAGAGTTTAGGACTGCTTACTTAATCCTTTGTCTTCACTTATATAACCACCAAACGTTTCACAATAAGGCAAGTTAATATTAAAAAGGAAAAACATAAAACTAACACATAAAGGTGGCTTTAGCTGAGCCTGAGAATAAATTGGTTTTGGGATAAATAATTACACTGAGAAAGAGTGTCTGAGAAAGAGGTGGATCTGATTAGTATGGTAATAATGAGACAGCTTTGGGGTAGTCTATGGATAATTAAGATAGAAGATAAATAATAACTAAGAGAATAAATAGGAACTTCGATAATTATATGGTAAATGGGGGTTTGTCTTAATGTGGAAATAAATAAACAGGTTTGTGGGTTGGAGAAACAGAGGGCAGGACACACCAAACAAAACCTTGCTAGTTTTATCACGGGGTTCATCTCATCACTAAATAGCCTTAAACATGTCTCCCTAGCCTTTGTGTGTGTGTGTGTGTGTGTGTGTGTAGACAGGTAGGTAGGTAGGTAGGTAGGAAGACAGGCAGGCACGCAGGAACACACAGGTAAGTGGGTAGGTAATTAGGTAGGCAGACAGGCAGGCACACAGGCAGGTAAGCAGGTAGGCAAGTTAGTCCATCCTAAACCTAAACTGAATCGTTTAAATGTAATCTCTTCGAAAGGACTAAGAATTATGACCAAGGCGCCTGATACACTGTTGGTAACGAGTACTGTGCCATCTCAAGTCAGTCACGAGGCTATAAAAATATCACCCAATTCTCCTCTCAGCAACATACAGGGGAAGAGGCTTGATAACTGGGCACTGGTCGAGGGAGCTAGTGATTTGAGGTGCCAGTCATCGGTGTTGGTTAGTGATGTTACGGGAGCTAGTTTGGTGATGAAGCAGAACTGCCTCAAGAACACGAACACGATAACGAACACACACACACACACACACACACACACACAGTATAACCTCAGATGTGTCCTTTCCATATGCCTACAGACTTATGCCTCACCCTTTATAATGAGGAGGACCATAAGTCGAAGAGGCTGTGTATTTCAAGTGTACAATTTTCCTGCTTGGAATGATTATAACCACTGATGCTACCGGCTCTAAGTACAGGCTTGCGAGGATCCTAAGTGATTTGCCTGATAAGGGAAATTACAATGAGGAAAAGAATTAATGAAGGTAGGAGTGTGGAGGATATAAATGGGGAAAAGAATAAATGAAAGTAGGGAAAAGGAAAATAAAAAAATAAAAATATAAACTGAGATGACATGAGAGAAAAGTGATACCATGCCTTTTGCTGATAGGAAATTCCAGCACCTTATTACATGGACTGAGGTAGCGAAAGGGAACTGGTCAAAGTTTTCCATTTTCTACTTACAAAATGCTGCGGTAAAGGACGCACGCACGCACACACTCACTCACCCACTCTCTCTCTCTCTCAAAAGAAAGAAAAAAAAAAAAAGATGCACAATTAACTTATATGTCATGCCAGAACACAAAATGTATTGTATCACCGAAAACTCAAGAACGGTAGATTTTACAGCCAATAAACTGGAAGGGAAGTCTCAAAGAAATCGTTTTATTGCCCAGACGAAACACCTACAGCTTTTGATTGTGCCTTGAGGACCCGAGACCAATTTAAGAGACCGAGGTGGACCAGAATACTAAGAAAGTGTATCGCCTTTAATATGAGAGACTTTGGAGACGAGAGAAGTAGGAGAGGGCTTGAGATGAGAGGATTACTATTTCAATACGAGAGGCCTTTGGATAGGAGTGAAGCAAGACAAGGAAACTTCAGGTCAGAAAATTATCTATTTCAATACGAGAAACTGTGGAGGGGAGTGAAGTTAGAGAGGAAGGGTTGAGATGAGAAGAGGGGGCGTGAGTTGCAGAGAAGGTCGCCATATGGAGGAGGAAAGGGTGACATGGAGGTGATTCATTTGTGGTCACCCCTGACGGGATTAAGGCATCTGGTGATAGACAGGTAGACAGTTAGATTGATTGTCTGACTGACTGAATGATTGATAAGTGAAGTTTGTATGGAAGACGTAAATTTGGACCAGCTTAAAGTGAGTGTACAGTAGAAATGGATGGTCGAAGTAGGTATACAGGACAAAAATCTACCAAGTGAAGGTGAAGGTAATACAGAAATGGGTGGGAGATGTATGTATGAAGGACGAGAAAATGGACCAGGAGATATATGTATGAAGGACGAAAATAATGGGCCAGGTTATTGTGAAAGACCTACAATTATCACAGTATAAAAAACAAGGAATCAATAAGCTTCAAGTACTGAGATACAAGTCCTTCAAGTCTAGAGAGAAGCCATAAACCACACACAGAGGCCAATTAAGGAAACTCGCCAATGAACTAGCAAGATGATGACCATAACCATTTTCGTAATAACTTTCCTTGTATATCTTGCACGTAGGTAGGTTTGTACAACTTTACGATGTGGAAACTGATTAGCTTGCGTGTAGATGTGTGTAGGGGGGGGGTGCGCGCGCAAGGAAAGGGGGGGAGGTCATGTAATCTACTGGTGTTTGCACTTTGCTCATAAAAACACACTACAGAACTAATATGTGATGTTACAGCAGACCAACGCACATATCACTACTATTTAACCATCAATATACTTTCAGCTGGAGATCCACGGTCGCTCAGTGAAAGCGTTTTTGTCTCGTGATCTGTTTTTAGGGTAACTCAAACCAAGGCGGCCATTTAAAGAGAATCCTGATATTAAGTATTGTCATGTGGAGTCAAAATTCTCTGCCAGCCTTGCGTCCTACTTTCCGTATTTCTCATTCTTGTCAAATGAGAGTATCGCTCCTTCTGATACCTTTCTCTTGTGTGTTTCATATTGCTATCACAAGAAACTAGTTCATGTGGCACCCTTCCATTGCCTCAACTGGCAGATAGGTGTTGGAGGCTTTTTGCTCACGGACATACTTGCATATGTGATCACCTTGTCGGTTCATATTGCAGACTGACGGGATGAATCATTATAACACATTTACGTATCACTCTCACTACAGACACCCATCACCATTTGTGCTTCTGTGTTGCGTGCCTAACCTTGTAAGACTTAAGGCTTCCCAATGTGAGCGATATTAACCTGGTCCATATACTGTAACTGAGCAAAAACAACATTCAATTAGACTTGCGTAATACTAGAGCTGTCCCGAACTGCAGAGGGTTAATATTGGATCTGGCGTCATTCTCACTACAGAAACCCATCACCATTTGTGCTTCACCAGTATGTTGCGTGCGGAGGCTTGTATGACTAGAGGCTTTACTATGTGTGAGGCATTTAGCCGGCCCATAAAACCCAGCAAAAACAATATTCGATTACCTTCCGTCAAAGGACTCGTAACACTGAGGCGGGAATCGGTCATATACTGATGCAAATCGTCCCGAGTGTGAAGTATGGGATAAAAATTGGATGGGGAAATACTCGTTTCATTTAGCTGGATTCTGGGTAAGCTTTCATAAGGAAGATAAACAGTAAAATTATGGTGTATTCGCTGCTGTATATAGAGAAAGACCAAAAGCAGAGTACAGAATCCCACTTGCAACATTCTGCCCCAAGACTTCTTCAGGAACAACACCAGTAGACAGTGCTTCACTATTTAAATTGACCTAAGCCTGAATGGTGACCAGAACACAAGTACACAATCCTGCACTACCAGTCAGGCTTAGGTCTGTTTAAGGAGTGGAGTGTTGTCCAGTAATGATGTTCCTGAAGAAGCTTTGTGGGCGAAACGATGACATAAACTGGTTCCTGTACTCTGCTTTTGGCCTTCCTTCGAGTATTAATATTGTTGCTGTCTTTGCTGCTTCCTGGACTTTGATGAATAGTCGTGGAGAAGGAAGACGTGTTTCTGAGCTCTCCTCTAGCTGCAGGGTTGCCTCACCGGCGTTAGCCTTTTCTTTTTTTCGCCACTAGGGCGTTTTTCAATAAAGTTAGGTTAGCTAGACCTCATTTTCCTCCCTGGCCTTAGGAGATATAGTAGGTGTCTATATCTAATTTCTGAGATTGCCTTTGCTTACTCACCTCTGGAGTGTAGCCTACACCCCACTGATCGCTCTGGGGTGTGAGTCACACACAGGCGCGTCCTCCCGACAGTGGTTTGAACCACTGAATATTACACCTTATTTCCTCCATCACATCTGTGCAACAGGACCGGTTGTAAACCGTCGTCCTTATAAGGTACCGGTTAAGTATCACGAAACTCTTAGGCAACAGCTAAATGAACTAAGGGAGCAAAATATAATACGTCCTTCTAGATCACCATATTGTTCACTCTTGGTCCCGGTGGCCAAGAAGGATGGTGGACTAAGAATTTGTCTCGATTTTCGCCATTTGAATAAGCAGATAACATCAGACCCCTTCCCATTGCCAAACGTTGCACAAATTCTTTCCCAGTTAGGAGAAAATACTGTATTCAGTAGCTTGGATTTGAGGCAAGGATACCATCAGATCCCTCTGGATGAGGCGTCACGACCGCTGACCGCATTTTCCTCACCAGACGGTCATTGGGAATATAATAGTCTACCGTTTGGCTTAAAAGATGCCCCTGCTGCGTTCCAAAGGCGTATCAGTCATACTTACCTGGATGACATAATTGTCTATGGTGAGGATTTTGATTCACATGTACAGAACCTAGATGAAGTCCTTGCCAGACTTAAGGAAGCTCAACTTACTCTTAAGTTAGAGAAGTGCAGTTTTTTTCAAAGATGAAGTGTCTTACCTCGGACACATAATTTCTGCAGAAGGCTTGCGGCCCCAACCGGATAAAGTCCGAGCCATAAGGGAAATTGCTGTTCCTAAGACACTGAAGGAACTCCAATCTTTCTTAGGGTTAGTTAAATATTACTCGTACCGTAGATTCATAAGTGATTATGCTAAGATTGCTCTGCCTCTCACAAAACTAACTCGTGGAAAGAAGGAAGTGAAAAACAGTAAACAAAAAATCGAGTGGAACGATGAGGCTGATCAAGCTTTTAGAAGTCTGAAAAGTAAGCTTACTGACGACATCTTAATCAATGTTTCCCTCCTTTGATAAACCATTCTATCTGACAACTGACGCGAGTGGTACTGCGATAGGTGGGGTATTACAACAGGAAGATGAGGATGGACACCTTAGACCGTTGACATATTTTAGTAGAGCATTAAATAAAGCTGAGCTTAATTATGCCACTATCGAGCAAGAAGCCTTAAGTATTGTGTACGGATTGCGGATAAATCGGCCTCTTGTCTTGGGACAAAGTGATTGTGCAGACGGATCACCGACCCCTCACGTGGCTCTTTAATGTGAAGGAGCCTTCTGGCAGAATAGCTAGATGGCAGATACCGGTACAGGTTGCCGAATACGACTTAGAGGTATCCTACCTGCCAGGACACCAGAACCGAGTGGCTGACGCCTTGTCACGTCTTCGCACAGAGCAAGACGAAGATATAGAACTTATAGCTGTTACGAAGGGCGTGACCGATACAGACACTGTTAGCTGGAATCTTGACGAACTGCGGAAGCAGCAAGATGCGCATCCGGTTTGGGGATCATTGAAGCGGTATCTTCGCGGCATTGCGGAAATATTGAAATTGAAGCACGTCACTACGACTCCGTATCACCCTTCTGCGAATGGATTAGTAGAAAGAGTGAACGGAACTGTCATTCAAATCTTACGTACGATGATCGACGTAATGCAAACCATTGGCACCGAATGATACATTTGGCATGCATGGCTTATAATTCAGGGTATAATAGGTCGATCAGGGACTCGCCCTATTTCCTGTTGTACCTGAGAGACCCACAAGTACCCTATGAAACGATACATGAGACTCAACCTCATTACAATGTAGATGATGCGAAACATATGCTAGCAGCCATGGCCACTAAAGTATTTCAAAGATGTCAATTGTACTTGGACCGGGCTAGTACCGAGAATGAGAATTACGGGGCTAAAAAGGCTGTAGTAAAACCGATCAAGGCAGGAGACAGAGTGTACGTACGCACGATTCCTAAACGGGGAGTTGCTAAGAAGTTACAGCCTCTCTATGCAGGACCATACAGAGTCACGGAGCGTGTTAGTGATGTTGTAATTAAAGTACGACGTGTGAAGGATGGAGCTGTCTCCACCCTTCATGTTGATCGTGTGCGAGTAATCCCCGAATCTTGCCTCACCACTAAGGATAATAAGAATGTACGTAGGGCATACCCAGTATATGAAACAGATGATGATGATGATGATGGTGATGGCGAGGACGGCTCAGATGATTTTACAGCCATTCCGGTATCTAGCCGCGGTACGACACAATCATCCAACACGCCAGTAAATCAAAGCTCTATGGGTGCTACCAACCCAGTTCAGCAGAGTGGGAATGAAAGTGATAATGAAAGTAGAAGCGAAAATGAGAGCGAGGATGGAGGCGAGATAGAAAACGGAGCGAGCAGTCACGAGGCGAGTGGAGAAGGGGAGTCCCCGAGTAAAGTGGTCGGCCCGGCGCCAGATCGTTTCTCCCCGGCTAGCAGCCTCAGCCCAGCGTCGGCCCCTAGATACAGCCTAAGATCACGCACAACAGAGACGATTTACCTCTAGTTATGGATAGGCCAATAGAACACACTGACAGGAAGACAAGTAAAGAATAAGTTACTAGTCATGCTATTTTATTTTTGTTCCAGATTATGCTGCTTGCAGTCGTAGTATCAGGAAAGACTAGGCACATTGACCCCCACGTTGAGAAACCTGCTCCAACAGGCCTCATCTATTCTCCAGTCTCCAAACTTATATCAACTGGAAATCATTATGTTGTCCCTGTCTTGTTAATACAGGATGAGTTATACCGACCACTTACTGAGGCACAGGATCTGGTTGACTCTGTCCAGTGGAATATAGATCACATGGACAACTCATCCACCCTTGTGTCGTCATTAAGAGAGACTTTGAAATCATTTCAACATGAGTTTATAATTAGATTTGATGACTTAAAGAACTCTGTTAATTATTTGTTGTCGGATAAACCACTGTCAGGTCGTAGAACTAGAGGCGCAATTGATCTTGTTGGCAATATTGCTAATGCTTTATTTGGGACTGCTACCCAGAATCAGGTGGACGAAATTCGCACTAGATTGGGTCAAATTGAACAGATGTCCGAGAATGAACGTCGAGTGTTAAATGTTCACTCCCAAATACTAAATACGACCATAAGAGACATGTCACATATGCATGCTGCAATTACTAAATTGCAGCGGGCAGCTAATATTTCACATGCTGTAATTCGGCTCTTCTCCATAAAAACTCTAGCGTTAGAAGGCGAAGCTCGCATATTTGAGGCTTTTCTTAATCTCCAGTTAGCTTTGTCGGATATCATTGCCGATCATGTGAGGATTAAGTTAGGCCTAGAGAATATGATGCAAGTTCGTCTGAGTGTGGACATCGTGCCAAATACCTTATTGCTGGAACTTTTAAATAATATTTCTTTAATGAGACTAGGACTGCTTTTCCCTGCTCGACCCGAATACCTTGCGTTATATAGGGATCTCGTTAAGGTAATGCCTCGCAAGACTCCCTCTTCACTGTGCTTCTACTTACTATGGTCCGGTTCAGGGTGACCCGGCAGATACTTTTGATGTCTTCCGGATCACTTCCTTGCCTTATAAAGTCCCTGACACAGATGTCTATGTACAGACTGTCCCCTCTGCCAAATTCATTGCACTGAGTGAAAATCGCTTACATTATATGCTTATGGACGATTTCAGTCAGTGCCGCACTCATCAGCAGTTGCTGGTGTGCGAGCCGCAGAGTCCAGTGCTGAGGTCAAGTACTAGCACATGTGAGAGTGCTACATTCCTCAACAAGGACTTTACGCCTCAGCTTTGTAGGAAAAGAGTCATTAAAAACTTTGTTCCTGTATTTGTTAACAATAACGATAAGTGGTGCTTTTCTACGAATAAGCCTATGCAATTTACTCTTAATTGTGCTGTTAATGAGATAAGTAAGACAATACAGATTGTTAAAGGTATAGGACATTTGGTCCTGGGTGACGGTTGCAGTGCTCATAGTGAAACACTCACACTTCCAGCTTATGCCACCCTCACCAAGGATACTAAACTGTCTCTACGTCTCCATACATTGCATTTTAATATGTCTCTCTCTCATGTTGAACTAGATGCCATACAAGCAATCCCTGAGATTTTTCCCCAGAATGACTCCTTCACACCTGTGTACCTAGATGAGTTGTTACACTTCCAATCTAAACTCCTTCTTCTCAAACCCCTACCTAAACCAACTCAGCCAGCTGCCTTAGCTATTTATGTTTATGCTCTGTCAGGTGTTATTGCCATGTTCCTTGCTTCTTATTTAGCGTATAAGTGTTGGATTAACAGGCGCTGCTGTCGCTGCCTTGGACCGTCATTCGAGCGTTCCCGATCTTGGATCGACCTCTCTTCTCGGCACCTGGGGATGCATACCCCGGGAACTCCCTTGATGTCCCTGCGGAGTACATGGCGAGAACGACGAAAATGACGATTTTGACGAGGACAACGAACGAATGGTCCTTCACTTCCTCAATGACAACAGAGACAGAATCCTCCCCCATGACACAGCAGACTTCTCCAGACTAACGAACAACCTTCTCACTAGCCGAATCACAGTAGACGAACTTAAGACAGTAGTCACAAAAACGAAGAACACGGCCCCAGGACTGACAGGCATTAACAAACAAGTTATCATGGAATGCTCACACTCCATGATAGAAAGACTCATCGACATTTTCAACGCCTCCCTGTCCGCGGGATACTTCCCTGACAAACTTAAAGGAGCCGTAATAGTAATGATACCTAAGCCAGGAAAGACTGACACGACACCCGAGAACTATAGACCAATCTCACTGCTCGAAGTACCAGGAAAACTGCTTGAAAGGATCATCAACAGAAGACTCCGACTTTACCTAGAGACAAACAGACTTCATAACCCCAGACAGTACAGCTTCAGACCACAAAAAGACACAAACAAAGCCATAGCCCTGACTTACGAGACTATCGCCCAGACCCTGTCGAGACGGGAACAGTGCTGTCTCGTCCTCAGAGACGTAAGCAAGGCCTTTGACAAGGTCTGGCATGAAGGACTCAAATACAAACTATTACAACTAGAACTCCCTACCATCCTCGAGAAGTTTTTATGCGACTTTGTGACTGACCGCACCGCGAGAATTAGACACAAGGACCAGTTAGGCGACGTTATACAGCTCGACAGTGGGGTGGCACAAGGGAGCGTCCTCTCCCCCACCCTATACATTCTTTACACTAGAGACCCCCCCCCACCTCCAGACTGCCTAGACATAATGTATGCTGACGATGTGACTCAAATAGTGACTTACCAAGGACGGTCCAAACTCATGATGGCCAGCAAAGTAGCCAGAGAAATCACCAGAATCAGTGATTATGAGAAACGATGGAAGATCAGGACTAACCAACAGAAATTTAAAATAATTCCATTAGCACAAAAATACATGGAAAAAATCATTGTGGATGGTGAGCTACTAAACACAAGCAATGAGGGAAGCCTGTTAGGCCTCACAATAACTCAGGCCGGGATCACAAAACATGTAAGGGAACGAATATGCAAGGGGAAGGCAGCACTGTCCACCCTCTACCGTTTTAAAACGCTAAATAGAAAAATAAAAAGCCACCTCGTTAAAGCCTACAGTCTCCCTTTGCTAGAATACCCTCCTGTGCCACTGGACACTATATCAAACACCCAAAAACTGAAACTACAAAGAGTATTAAACAAAGCTCTGAGATTTGTCGAAAACGACCATCACCCCTTCAACTATATCACAGAACAATTACACAGCCTGCACAAAATAGCTGCACTGAACATCCGGATGCACAAGAGGGCAGGAAAAATCTGGCAAAAACTAGAAGAGACCAGAGACCCAAATTACGAGGACATCACCAACAAAGAATACGGGAGGATGCATAATTGGTTCCCCAGCTCCCTCTTAAACAGAACCCAATTTATACGTCCCTCTAACGACAACCCCTCTCATTATATATAATAACTAATAATACAAACGGCAGCAACCAAGCGAAAGACCACGTTACCCTATATCCCATACACCTGCCGACCTTGAACTGACCGCACCAGACCACCACTACTGTCAGGAGACAGTTGCACTGCACACTCATTCCCTGCTCACTCCTGAGTGAATGCACTCCGTCGTCCGTTGTGCTAGCTCCTGAAACCAAAATGTAAGGAGCTGTCACATCTGATGGCGGGGTCGTGAACGTGGAGTGGGTTGGGAATAGACATTGCCCATGCACAGCCTATGCCTCGTGCACTCTGGTGAATGCCATGGGGAGGAAAGATAATTTCTATCCTTCCCCCCCATTTTCTCTAATTCTAAAACTCCTCCTTTCCATAACTATAGAGCCTGTGAAATAGAGAGCAGCAACCCACCAAGACAGCAGAACCCACCAATGCCACAGAGACAGGCACCACCCTTAGTAGCGCCGGGGGTACAAACTATGGCTCTTCACCTTCATCGATATATCTACCCTTGTCTGCACATACACAGAGTGACCGCTGTATAGGACCAACAGGAACACAGCATACACAAAAAATAAAAACTAAGCCACAGCAATGGGGACGGCCCCCAATCTTTATACCTCCAACTGTCTTTCATATTTCCCCACTTAATCTCTTCCAATCTCTCCCTCTTCTTTCCCTCCACTTTTCTATGACGAAGTGAAGTGAAGTGCGGCCACTCGCAGCCCACCTCTCGCCGAGGCAACACCTCCACCGCTATTCCCGGCGGGACCAGCTCTCCACAGCAGCCGTTTCAGCTGAAGGACGGGTCTGTCCTCTCCACCTACGGGAGTGCCCTGGTCAGCCCACCAGGAGGTTGAGGCTCGTCCGCCCTTTCCATGGCCGACCACCCTCCCTCCGCCACTACCTTGACCGGGGTTGTGCCCTTGTGTCCACATGGACTGGGCCTTCCCTCTACGCTTCCACCTGCTGCTGTGGAGAGCTGGAGCGAGTGAATGGGGGTTGAGGGCAGAGTTCGGAACGCTTCTATCAGAGCTTCGGCGCCCTCACCATCGGCGCCGTTTAGTCTACCATGCTCTCGTCCCTCTCTGCCCTCTGTAAACATTGAGCAGCCGGCCGCCAACCACCGCCGAGTCGTTTGGGGATTTCCACCTGAGCATGCCGGCGCCCCTTCCATCGGCGCCGTGCAGTCTACCGCTCTCTCCCCCTCGCCTCGTCGATCATCGGGCTGTTGCCTCACCACCATCGCCTCGTTCCCTTCCTCTGCCGCCCTTGCCCTGTCTGCCAGTCTGCCGTCCGCGCTTTGCCCCTTCATTGGAGCTGTTTTCTGCATTTTCCTGACGGGCTCTCATGTTTGCCCGTTCCCCACCACGTTGTGGGGAGAATATTTCAACAACAACAACGTCTGTGCGGCGACTGGACACAGTCCAACAACTCCCACTATCATACACACAGACTCGGCTTCGGCCATTCACACCCTTCGCCAAAACGCTCACAAAGACAACATTCACATAATATACAACATTCTCACCACCACCCAAGCTATCCGCAATGCTGGGGGATCGGTTACCATAAATTGGATCCCTAGTCACGTAGGCATTGCAGGCAACGAAAAGGCAGATCGAATAGCAAAACAAGCCCTAGAAAACCCCAGCATTGATTTTGTAATCTCCACGAGCCTGCGCCAAGTCAAGCATGCCATTAAGACCAGGGCAGCCAGATTAAATAAAGAAGACCACCGCCTATATGTTGAACTGGGTTCCCCCTCGGCTAGATGGTACTCACTTGCCACACGCTACAAACCACTGCCAATCACAACTAGATCCAACCTTACGATGCTCAATCGTCTGCGCCGCCTTCGCCTGGGCTATAAATGCTACGATGAAATGGTTCCAGATGACGAAACCCCCGAACCTGCATGTGAACACTGCCAGGAGGCTCCACTTTATCCCCTCCTGCACTATCTTCTCAGATGCCCAGCCACATCCCTCATCAGGAAACGACCTCTTCCTAACCCAGTCACTCCCAGAACTCACGAAGCAGCCAGATCCATAAACTCTTTACGTAATGCTGCAGCCTACGTTGTAGCCACGGCCCCACTCTCAGCACTGACTGAGGTGGTGCGCTCTGCACCTCCTCCCACCTAACGTGCATATCCACTGATATGCAGTGTATGTATGTGTGTGTGTGTCTGTGCGAGTGTGCGTGCGAGTATGTGTGCATATTTATATATATATATATATATATATATATATATATATATATATATATATATATATATACATGTGTGTATATATGTGCATATAGTTTTTAAAGTCAAGAGACTGCTCCTGCAGTCTTCATCACTTACTTGTCTCTGCTTAAATCACTGACTGGGCTAACATATGGCCCGGCCCCTTCCACTTAAACGAAGGGGAAATCTTCAACAAACAAACAAACATGTGCGGCGGTGCCCATGTCGATGTCATGTCATGTCATTCTGCCTCAAGCTCTCGCACCGTGCACATCTCCCAGAAGAGAAGAGGCCTCCGATCTTCCACTAGCCAGTGGCTGACACCTCACTGCGCTCTGATTGGATGGCGCCGGATCTGCTTCCTGATTGGAGGGCACGCGATCCAGCAGAATACGACAGTTTTCCAACTGTCTCACAGGCAAATTAAATGGGAAAGCAGTACTGCAGTGTCAAATCCAACCCTCCCCTTACCAATTCACGCCGATGTTAAACATCCAAGCCCGTGGATCATTCCTCACCCCTGTTCTCTAGCTGAGACAGACTCAGAATTCCCAAGATAGACTTTGGTCCTTTTAGGCTCGCCCAGTATTCTCTTCCCGGCAGCCGCAGCGGTAACATCTCTCCCGCTCGCTCCAGCTCTGCATAGACTCGGCGCTCATAGTGAAACGTGGATAGCGCAAGCTAAGACTTTCACTGCTGCTTTTCCCAGCACCTTACCGATTACGACTTTCCCACCATTCTGCAAGTCTGTCAGCCCGCTCACCTTGGCTGAAAATCTTTTTTACTACGTAAGACTACCTTTATTTCTTAGATTTTACTTTGGTCCTGTTAGGCTCGCCCAGTAGAGGCTCTGGTGCGGTACGAAGCCGAACCCCGAGGCCAGTGGCACGAGAGGACCCTGTTCTGGGGTGGTTATAGGAAGCACTGGAATGGGTATTTTCTTTAATAGGGTTAGGGATCAGGGGTACTCCTTTGACCTTGCAAGTGGTCACTCCCTTTAGAGGGGGGGAGTTTAGGTTACAAGCCCCAGATCACAGGTAGATTGGACCAACTAGGCGGCCTGTTAGTGGCCTCTCAGGATTTTTTCCCCATGTTGAAAAATGGGTAAACTTAAAATCAAACACAGTAATCCCCAAGAAAATCAAGTTAAACT
The DNA here is from genome assembly GCF_032717465.1 of Coenobita brevimanus. Taxonomy (NCBI): domain Eukaryota; kingdom Metazoa; phylum Arthropoda; class Malacostraca; order Decapoda; family Coenobitidae; genus Coenobita; species Coenobita brevimanus. The sequence goes on from NW_027643547.1 coordinate 75,536, forward strand.
GAAATTGCTTGAAATAGTTGCTCCTCACAACATAAAAATAACAGGACTCCATGATTCAAAAGAATTCATCATCGCAACTACAGCCACAGAAGATGACACTAATAAGCTCCTCTCATCCTCTGAAAACATCTTTACAGGATAATGGCTTCACCCCAATCCTCCCTCCCGACCTAAAAGCCAAAAGGAGCATTATATGCACCAAAGTAGATGACATCATCTACTGCCACAGTGAAGAGGAGATTGAACATGAAATCATTAAAGAAAACTCTTGGGCCAAAATCACCAAAATAACCAAATTTGGAAACAGAAACACTATGAAAATAGAATTTGATGATATCAAGATGGCAGAAAAAGCAATAGAAGGGCTGAAATTGTTCCATCTGTGCATCAGCAAAAATCAGATCCAGGCTGAGAAATATATACATATCATAATGTGTATGAAGTGCTATGAAATGGACACACATAACATCAACGAATGTCCTAAACCCAAAGATTTTAAAATCTGTTCTGAATGCTCCAGTCTTGATCACACTTGGAAAAAATGCAACTCCAACTTCAACTGCGAAGGAGACCACCGCAGTATGGCTATGAAATGCCCTAAAAGAAAAGAAATATTAAAGAAAGCAATAACATACTGAATCCAGATTTAGCACTCAACCAACTAAGAATCACCTGTGAAAAACTAGAAACCTTCCAACATCTTATTCGGCCAGCTAACACCGAAGAAGAAAGACTTCTCCTTCGCCTAGGGGATCAGCACACAAAGGCTTCCCAACCCTCTCAGTCCAGACCCCAAAGACATAGACAATGAAAATCATTCAACATAACGTCCTTAATTGGCATGGTCGAAGTCTAGGTCTTAGCAATACCTACCGTAATTTAGATCCAGATATCATTCTTATAAATAGCCACGGCACTACCTCACCAAATTCACTCCGTATCCCTGGGTATAAAACACATAGTAAAAACTTTCTCAATCGCCCTATGGACGGCACAGCCATTGCACTGAAAAACAATTTACAATACAAAATCATAGACAATTTTATCTCAGATCTGATTGCAGTAGAGTTACAAACACACACTGGAAAAATCATTATTGCTACAGTATACCTCGCCCTAGCCGCCCTTCCCTCCCATCCCGCGATTTTATTAACTTATTCAGAAGAACCATCCCTATATACCTCATTGGTGATCTTAACGCTAAACACCGCCTCCTGGGCAACAGAAACTCAAACGTCGTAGGAAGACAACTTCCAAGACTCATCCAAGACACCACAGTAAGACACATTGGTCCCAACTTTCCTACATTCCTCTCACACAACTCTACCTCCACCCCAGACATAGCTCTTTGCAACCTAACAGCTTATCACAACACCCATTTCTCTCCCGGCCCTCTCACCACTAGTGATCACATCCCCATAATCGCCACTATCTCCACCGCCCCAATAACCGTCCCCATTCCACCTCGACCTAACGGCCAACTGGAATGACTTTAAACAAGATATAACCACAACATTTACTAACTTTCATATCCCCGGTGATGGAACACTAGAGGAAATCGATCAATCTCTTGAAAGATGGTACTCCAACATAAATATTGCAATCAACAACATCCCTACAACCACACATAGAACAATCACTACTCCTAAACACAACAGAGACACACAGATCCTCATCAATCAATACAATGCATTAAGAACTCACTCCCAAACACATGGTTGGACACGAGATCCATTTAGACTATACAAACTACTTCAAACTCAACTACACACATCCCTTCTAACAGAACACAACACACATTGGGCAAACACTATTGCAAACACCGCCAATCGAAGTGGAGGAGCCTCTTCCACCTTCACCACCGCCTGCCGCCATCGCTCTCTCTTCTTCTCCCCCTCCACCTAAGGAGAAGAGGAAGAAACAAAAGAAGAAAGGGGGAAAGACCAAGAGCGACCCCTCCTCCGTTGCTCGCCGGATCGAGGCCCTCCTTCCACCACTCTCAGGGACTCGTGATCTCGATGCCCGCACGGATGCGGACCTAGAAGAGCTACTCTTCTGCCTCACGGATCCGATCAACGACGACGATACACTGCCTCTCGTCTACCAGACTCTGTATCAGAAGATCCGTGAGGCATACATCTCCAACTCCCTCTCTCCATCTGAGGAAGCCACCATCCGTGAGGGCATCGGGTTCGACCCACCACGTCAACAAAAAAAAACAATGACGTATAGAAAAGGGGGGGAAAGGAAGGAAGGTAAAGAATGATTGTGTATATGTGTGATGAGTGTAATGCAACCAGGACGACGACAACACGTGGTGGCAGGAACTAGGCCTTAGTTTAGTCTCCCGGCCTTACTGAGAGATCAGGTTCCTGGTTGCATTGTGTAAGGTGACCACGTGCTGCTCCGGTCAACTATATAGCCACCAGACTGCTCTCTTAACTGCTGAGCCAAGCCTGATCCTGTCCTGCCTTGCTGCTTCGGCTTGCAGTTATTGTCACCGCTATGCTCTCTTTTGAGAGCTTTGTTTTTGCCATTCCTCTGACGGGCTCTCTGTTTGCCCGTGTCCTCACCTTATTGTGAGGCAAAAAAAAAAAAAAAAAAAAAAAAAAAAGCTGCCCTCGTCAACTACAGTACATCGCCACCAGACTGCTCTCGTAACTGCTGAGCCACGCCTGATCTTGTCCTGCCTTGCTGCTTCGTCTTGCAGTTTTTGTCACCGCTATGCTCTCGTTTGAGAGCTACTTTATGCCACTTCTCTGACGGGCTCTATGTTTGCCCGTGTCCTCACCATGTTGTGAGGCAAATATCACAACAACAACAACAACAACCGCCAATCTTTATAATGATCCCTCCACATTTTGGCGTCAAATAAAAATCCTCTCAGGAACTTCAACCCCCGACCCTCATTACGTATTAGATCATCTGGGAAACAGACAACACTCAGCCTCTGAAAAAGAAAGAACACATAGGCGACACTGGGAGTCCATCTTTCAAGAGATCGAAGAAGAACAAAACAACAACAGACACGACAATACGGTAAAAGAATTCCTTACCAACAACGTAGATAGATTAACACCGTACCACTCAGCTCATCCCGATAGATTAGACTCAAACACAATATTTACCACTCCTATCACAGCAGACGAAATTACCTCTATTATTAAGAACTTAAAAAAGACTTGCCCGGGAGAAAGTGGATATAATAAAACTATACTATCCAATCTCCCCAATATAGCCATTGAAAATTTTAAAAACATATTTCATGCAACCATCTCTGCAGGATATTTCCCCGACAAATTTAAAGAAGCCATTATAAAATTAATCCCAAAAAAGAACAAGAACCCACATCTCGTACAGAATTACAGACCCATCTCTCTTTTAGAAGTCCCTGGAAAGGTACTAGAGAGAATAATTAACAAAAGGCTCAGATTACACCTTGAATCTGAGAACCTATATAATAAGAATCAATACGGTTTCCGTCTACTAAGGGGCACCACTCAAGCAATTGCAATAGCATCAGAACATATAGCAATAAGTAAATCTAACAAAGGACAATGCCACATCATCCTTAGAGATGTAACAAAAGCCTTTGACAAGGTGTGACATTTAGGACTGAAATATAAATTACTTAATCTCAACCTCCCAACTATAACTGAAAAAATTCTCTGTGATTTTCTTGACGACAGAAAGGCTAAAATCAAAATAAATAATTACACAGGGGCTAGCTTTGCTCTGGAAAGCGGGGTTCCTCAAGGGAGCGTACTCTCACCAACTCTTTACTCTATTTTCACCAGTGACTCCCCACAAGCAACCCATGGCATCAATATAAGTTACGCTGACGATATTTCCCAAATTATTAACTATCCTGGACCTTCTAGAAGGATCATGAATTCAAGAACTCAAAGCGAAGTCGAGAAAATTAACGAATATGAATCAAAATGGAAAATACAAACTAACATAAATAAATTTTCCGTCATCCAACTTGCCAACACCAAAAAAGAACCTTTAATAATTAATGAAGAAATAACAGACTTCAAAGAAGAGGGTAAAATACTTGGTTTTAAACTTAACTCAAGAGGCTATCATCCTAGTGTACAGGATAGAAAACAAAAAGCTACTGGAGCATTATCCCGCTTACTCAGATTCAAGAACATGCCTATAAAAGTCAAATCCCACCTTGTCAAAGCACTGATCCTCCCCATTCTAGAATATCCCCCCATTCCCACACACACCTTCAGCTATACCCAACTTAAAAAACTACAAATCTTACAAAACAAAGCCCTCAGATTTGCAACTAATCAGCAGTACCCTTACACACTTAACACGGAACAAATACACGCCATAACCAAAACCAAACCATTAAACATAAGATTACATAACCAAGCCAAAAAAAAGTTTGGAGTAAAATCGAGGAAATTAACCCCGAAACATACAACGCACTAACTAACAACATCAATGAGGAGAATTGCTCTTTCCACAAATGGTTCCCTAGTAGTTTAAAAACCATAATAAACAACCATGACCCTATACCAATTTACTAAACTCAACCAAAACCGATAAGTGACGCACTGATTTGTATCCAAACTACTCAATCTCACAATACAAAAAAAAAACACCTAATTACGACATAAACCCAAACAACCCAACCAAACCTTCAAAAACCTAGCTAGCTCAATTCAAACATACACAACATATGAACGCACACGCACGCACACCCACGCACACGCACACACACGCTCACATCCACACGCACAAATGCTCACACACGCACACACACAAACATACACAGTCAAAACCACTATATGTACTTACCAAACTAACACAATATACAAAACAAAGCACTTACCTAACTAACTCAATAAACAAAATAAAAGCAGTTACCTAACTAATACTATAAACAAAACAAAAGCACGGTGGCCAACCCACCAACTGTCTACTCCCCCTTCCTTCCTCTTTCTTACTATCCCTTCCCCTGTTCTCTCTTCTTTCCTCCACCTTCCTATAAAAAAAAAAAAAAAAATGCGGCGGTGCCCCTCAGTACCGCTCTTGCAGGAGAGGGGTGAACATGTAAGTCGGTTAGATCCGTGGCGCCCAACTGTCTACCTGGACGCATCACTGTCCCATGCACCAGGCACCAGGTTCAGTTACCGCATGTCAGACGGGGAAGGCAGACGTGTGATAACCAACTCCGCGGTGCCTGGCTGCATGGCCACAGCATACTAGTGCCACATCAGCCTCGTTATGATAAGTGAGGAATTTACAGTGTGATCTTGCATCTAAGGAGTTCACATCTAACAATACCATTGGACCTCTACCCATATTCGTATCTAACGTGGAAGTTTCCGTCTAACGAAAAAAAATCCCGGGCGAGCGGTTCAAAACTGTCGCCACCTTAGTCTAGTGCGTGGGCGGGAAAGATGTTATCCTTTGCTACAGAAACTAAACCAGCTCAGTGAAACCTATGCCAAGAAAGTGAATGAAAGAAGATAAACAGTTACCGGTATCACCGAATATTTAAACAAACGCCATGAGCTTGGGGAAGTTGTGGCAAATCTCGATGGAAATGAAGGATAAGAGTGTGAGTGATGATGGAAATGAAGGATAAGACTGAGTGATGATGGAAATGAAGGATAAGAGACTGAGTGATGATGGAAATGAAGGATAAGAGACAGTGATGATGGAAATGAAGGATAAGAGTGTGAGTGATGATGGAAATGAAGGATAAGACTGTGAGTGATGTCGATGAAAACATAGGGAATCTTCATGGTGACATTCATGATGACTTTTCTGGATTTGTTGGGAAGGAAAAGAATGCAGACAAAAAGATAACAAAACTCGGGGAGGCATCGCGAGAGGCAATGGAGAGCGAGAGGTGGGAGGAGGGTGGTTGTGCTGGTGGCGTAGGTGAGAAGGAGCGGCCCAGTAGCCTTCCTTCCCGCCTCGGATACCACCTTAAGCACCTCATTTATCACTCACAGGTGAGTTATCGATATTATTTCTTCTTTATTTTATATTTTATGTCACTATGTATGATTATATGACAAATTAACGACAATAACTTACATAATGAGTGAAAATAGGGTCAAAATAGGGGTTAGATCCAGTTTTTTTACCTATTATAATTTTCCCCATATGTTTATGTATCGGCATCTAATGAAGTCGCATGTAACGAGTGGTTTTTGGTACCTATTACTCGTTAGATGCGAGATCTTACTATTCAGGGAGTTTCCAAACGCTGCTCTCTCTCATTAGGGCTGCTCCAAAATCCACTGCTCTGCCTTGTATCTCTTCTATAACCCCATCCATATACAGATTGAACAACCATGAGGACATGGCACATCCCTGTTTCAATCCAACATTCAAATAGAAAAATTCACTCAGTTCACTATCCACACGCACCGCATCCTTAGCACCCTCATAAATACCCTTCACGGCCTTCAGCAACTTCCCATTTTCTCCATATATTCTTAATACTTTCCACAATCCTTGTCTGTCCAGTTGTTTTTGTTGTTGTTGTGATATTTGCCTCACAACATGGTGAGGACACGGACAAACATAGAGCCCGTCAGGGATGTAGCAAAAAGTTGCTCTCAAAACGAGAGCATAGCGGTGACAAGACTGCAAGACGAGGCAGCAAAGGCAGGGCAAGATCAAGCGTGGATCGGCAGTTACGAGAGGAGTCTGGTGGCTATATAGCTGACCAGGGCAGCATGTGGTGGGTCGATCACTTGGTGACGACGCCCAGCCAGAAGCACGCGTGTCTCGACCGCTCGCTCGCTCAGCTCTCACTCTGTGACTCCCTGCCTTATCAGCTGCTAACGACTTTGTCGGCATGTGCTACCCGCCCACTTATCACCTCATTTCATAAACTTCACCCATTCATCACCTCATAATAAAATTTACTCATCATTCCTCCTACCTCTTTTCCTGTCTTCTTCTAATTTCTCTTTATTACTAACCCCTGCTCTTTTGTGAATTCGGAGATACTTCCGGGACCCCCCCACTACCTTGTTGGGGCCACGGCCATAACAGTAGTCGGGGGTCCAGGAGATATAGCCGTGCACCTGAGAGACTCGGCCTTTTGTTCTCCTACTTCCCATCTTGCTGGTGATAGATTGGTTAGGACTTCGGTCCTAACAATCTGGAACCACCCTGCTCTCACAACAAGTTTAGTGATCAGGGTAACGGCGCCAACACCTCATCCTGCACACCCATTGCACCCCGGGATCTGTGCAAAAGTGTGGTGATTGGTTTCTTCCCCCTCTTTTATTAACGTCATGCGCTACACTCTCCCCCTCCCTCCCCCTTGACTAATGATGGCTTTCTCAGTTAAGTTTAAATGTACCCTCCCCTCCCTGCCTTCAGACCCTGGTCAGACCTTTTTTTGCATCACTGAAACTCCCTTTGTTAACCTTTTTTCTAGTGCAAAAGATAAAATCATTAAGATCACCTTGGCCTCTCAGGCTCATCTAGATTCATACCTCTCCCCCAGTAACCTGCCCAAATACTCCCAGGCTGGATATGAACTGATCTCAACTCCTGAGCTAAAAGCTGCCTGTACAATAATTGCCCGTAATGTTACCAAATATGTTCTCAGACACACCGATGATGACCTCATGACTGAACTGTCCCTGAAAAACGACATTCACGCCACCCACATTGTTCGCTTTGACAATTCAAATAACATCAAGATTCTCTGTGCTTCACCTCAAGAGGTACAGAAACTTCATTCACACGGTGTCAAAGCGTTCAATACAATCATCCCACCCAGCAACCTTAGACTCGAACAGTGGTTTGATCTTGCTCAATGCTTTAAATGTTACCAATATGGGCATCCAACTCGATCATGCCAAAAAACTCAAATATGCTCAAAGTGCTCTGCCCAAGGTCATTTTCATACAAACTGCACTAGCACTACTACTAAATGTATCAATTGTGGCGAAGGACACATTGCAATCGCCGGAAACTGTCCTATTAGAAAAAATCTGCTAAAGGACTTAAGGGCTAACAGCCAGCCTGCACAGCATATCAACACGCCTCAATCATACACAGCACCCCAACAAACTTCATCCACCATGTCATATGCCCAAGCCACTCAGAACTCACAGCCCCCAACCCAAGCATCCACCACTCATCCAACACCCCCCAACACCACCCCTCCCAATCCATCTTCCATTTCACCCTTCCCCCCCAACGTTACCGCAGTTGTCATGTCCGCCCTAGCCCAAGCTCTGTACTCTGATGTGCCCTTTGCATCTCTTATCAATGATGCTCTAGCCGCCAACAATATGTCCACCATTATCATCCCCCCTTCATGGCACACAGCCAAGAAATCGCCCCACATCTTCGCCCCCCCGTCACAGCAAACTGGCAACACCTCAGTCCCTCCTACCTCACCCCCTCCCATCCCCTCCACCTCTCATTCGTCATCTCCCTGCACTTCCAACCCACCCACCACACCCACTCACCCTAAACCTCATCCCACTCCTGCATCCTCAAAACAACTCCCATCTTCCCCCCCTCACCATCCCTCCCCTCCTGCTGATTCACGTCATCCTAACCAAACCACCCAGCCCCCAACCCCATCTCCCTCCACCAGCACAACCCCCAACCAACCTAACCCCATGCCCCCTCCACCTACCCCAACCACCCCCCTCACCTGCGATCGAGATCGCAGTGTCTCTTGCAAACGCAAGGCGGCTGACTCTCCCGAATCCCCCTCCTCCCTCCCCCTTCCAGTTCACACACATCAATCACGCTCCAGAAAACGCAGTGCCCCCCCCTCCCAAAAAAGAGAACCCCATCCTTCTCCCCTGCCTCACCCACAAATACCACATACATAGCCCATTCAGATTCAGTTCAACACGATCACCATCATGCTTAAAATCATCCAGTTTAACATTAGACACTATTACGCAAACAGGCACCTACTTACTCAACTCATTCACGAACACGACCCAGACATAATATTACTGAACAGCACTTGCACCAACACCACCAGAAAAATCAAACACTATGGCTACACTACACTTCAAACCGACGAGGGTCCACACGACGGAGTTGCTATCATGATTAAAGGCACCATTAAACACGACTTCATCACAACATGGACACACAGACATTTCCTTGCAGTTAAAACACACACTACTCTTGGCCCCCTCATAGTCTCCACCACATACACCAGACCCAACACTGGCATCCCCTTCACAGACATAAACAGACTCTTCAACAACACTGCACCAACACTATTCATTTCAGATCTAAATGCACAACACGGGACATTCCAACACAGCACAACCAACAATCATGGAAGACAAATGTTCAACATATACCAACACAAAAGATTAAATTTCCTAGGACCTGATTTTCTCACAACATTTACACCTAGGGGATCAGGTAAGCCAGATCTCATCTTCACCAACAGATCATTTAACATTTTTCATCACCACATCACCCCCGGCCCCATGTCTGGGTCTGATCACATCCCCATCATAATGTCCATCTCCACCAACCCGATCCTGATCCCCAGTACACCACACTATGACTACCTACATGCAGACTGGGATGCCTTTACACAAACCCTTTCAGAACAAGAATACACCACTGACTATGAGGGAAAACACCACACTGACATAGAAGAACAATGTAAATATCTACACACGTGCATACTTAACACTGCCAACATTACCATACCCACAACCACACACATACCTATACACACATTCATACCATCCATACGAACACAACGACTCCTAGTGTGTTACCGTCGTCGGTTTGAACTAAACAAAAACAACTTAGGCCAAGTACGGTTCGACCTATCACACCTTCGGACACATGCAATCAATAGCCTTGAATCCGACCACAATGCACACTGGCGACGCCTCATACAAACTGCACAACAACACAGGAAAACTAAACCCTGGGAATTCTGGAAACACATTCGCCGACTCAAGGGCTGTAACTTACCTACAGTAAGAAAATTAATTGCTAACAACAAAGAAATCACAGATCCCAGGGAAATCACAAACACATTTAAAAACGCATGGCAACAAGTATACCACCCTAACCCTCCTCATCCTGCCGCAACACGTCACATAAGACATATAGAACAACACCTTCACACCATCCACAAACATATCACACCAGACGCAAACAGACATATACACAACTTAGACATACATAACCCCCTCACTGCTCCCATACTAGTCGAAGAAGTCAGGTCTATGCTCGCTAGAACTCCAAAGAAGGCGCCGGGTGCCACAGGCATCGGACATCACATACTCAAACACCTCCCAGACACATTCATAAATGCACTTACACACTTATACAACGCTGCCTTGGCATCCGGCTACTTTCCGGACTCGTTTAAGACCGCGACAGCTACTCTAATCCCTAAAAAAGACAAGACAACAACAGACCCTTTAAACTTCAGGCCCATCAGTTTACTAGAAGTGTTAGGAAAAACTTTCGAACGAATCATTAACATTAGATTACGCCAATACTTAGAAGACGAAAACCTTCTTTCCCCCAGACAGTTTGGTTTCAGACCTAGACGATCCACACAGGACGCCCTAAACATCATCACCAATTACTTACATATCAACCAAAACATCCGCAATGCATACAAGACAGCCCTTATTACTCGTGACGTAAAACGTGCATTTGACTCTGTTTGGCACGCAGGCCTGAAGTACAAAATCTGCGAACAATTCAACTTTCCTTCACTCATTAAAAAACTACTTTGCAATTTTCTAGACAACCGCACAATGCGCATTAAATTTAAAAATAATTACTCAGACTTTTTCCAGCTTCACGCAGGTGTACCTCAGGGCTCCGTCCTTGCACCCACCCTCTACACACTCTACACAAATGACATCCCCACCCCACTACATGACGATTCACTCGCCATTCAATACGCAGGCGACATTACTCGACTTGTACGATCAACGACAATTGACGGAATTACCAACAAAGCGAGCATAGAGCTGGACCGAATTGCACGATGGGAGCAGAAGTGGCGGATTCAAGCGAATCCCTTGAAATGCACAGTAACATATTTTCGTATTAAATCAGCCAAACCCCGCCCACTTTTTCTAAATTCGCGTGATCCCGATCGCGTTCCCATTCCCATTAGGAATACTTGCACCGTACTTGGTCTTACATACGACAAAAACTTCAAATTTCATCATCATATACGAGGCAAGGCAGGCGTGGCTGGCACTGCACTCACACAAATATACCGGTTCCGTAGTGCAACACCATCAACTAAATTTCATCTGTATAGAGCACTGATCAGACCACTGCTCACGTATTCACCGTTAAGTCTATCTCTTTCGGCCAAAAGCAACATTCTAAATTTACAGAAAGTTCAAAATAAAGCCATACGTTGGGCACTGAGCATACGGTGGGATGATTTTGTCACCAACATACACTCTCATGAACGCGCCAACATTCCACCCATCAACACTTACCTTCACCACCTACAACAAAAACAAATCACCAAACTCACCGACGTTCACACTGACTTCATCGACTTTTTCACCCGGATCACACCCCCCACACGACCTCTAGCCAACCTCTTCCACCCTGACGCAAGACCTGCACCAACCCCATTGTTTACTTAATTAACACTAATTTATTTATTATTGATCCTTTCATTAATTATTAATTCACACCAGCAACTCATTAAACTTAAACCACCCCTACACCCACTATCAAATCACGGCAGCCACGCATTCACACGCCATCCTCATATCCAGCACCCCCGCCTCAAACCTTGACCCCCCATACTCCCCTTCCTCCACCCCTCCCCTTTCCTTATCCCCCTACCCAAGCCCCCTAGGGCTACAACACCTTACCCAACACCCCTATCCTATTATCCTACCCAGGCTCCTGGAGCCGGAAATCAGATGAACCTGAGAGGCAGCCAATAAGCCAATGCTTGGCAGAGAAAGCCGTAGCAACTCCTCCCTCCCTTAAGTAAATAACAACACTGTGCACGTGCGAGACCCCCCCCCCTTCCCAACACCAAACACACGCACGTTGGGTTAAGCCCCGACACTCTTTCTCTTCGTCTAAATTCTTCCTCTCCTACTGTTATAAAAAAAAAAAAAAAAAAAAAAACATGCACATTACACAATGCAACCAGGAACTGATCTCTCAGTAAGGCCGGGAGATAAAACTAAGGCCTAGTTCCTGCCACCACGTGTTGTCGTCGTCCTGGTTGCATTACACTCATCACACATATACACAATCATTCTTTACCTTCCTTCCTTTCCCCCCCTTTTCTATACGTCATTGTTGTTGTTGTTGTATGTGGTGGGTCGAACTCGATGCCCTCACGGATGGCGGCTTCCTCAGATGGAGAGAGGGAGTTGGAGATGTATGCCTCACGGATCTTCTGATACAGAGTCTGGTAGACGAGAGGCAGTGTATCGTCGTCGTTGATCGGATCCGTGAGGCAGAAGAGTAGCTCTTCTAGGTCCGCATCCGTGCGGGCATCGAGATCACAAGTGCCTGAGAGTGGTGGAAGGAGGGCCTCGATCCGGCGAGCAACGGTGGAAGGGTCGCTCTTGGTTTTTCCCCCTTTCTTCTTTGGTTTCTTCTTCTTCTCCTTAGGTGGAGGAGGAGAAGAAGAGCGAGCGATGGCGGCAGGCGGTGGTGAAGGTGGAAGAGGCTCCTCCACTTCGTCAGGAGCAGATGGAGAAGGCAAGGAGGAGGGCTCTACTACGTCCAGATGTACTGAAGGGACGGGAGACGAGACACGCTCCCCCTCAGCTCCTGACGAGGGGAGGTGAACCTCCACAACAGTCTCCCCATGCTCGATGTCCATGGCCTGTGACGGTTCCGGGTCGGTGATCGTAGTTTCGATGGTGGTGGCGCCAGTCGTCCGGTTGAGAGGGGCATCCAAACACAGCCGTTTTCCCGGTGTCGTGCGAGGTGGTGGTGGCTGCTGTCGCCGGGCCTGACGCTCCTGACGAGGGGAGAGACGAGGATCACGGGTGAAGCTTCGGGGAATGGCAAGGCGTCGAAGGCCGTTCTCCTCAAAGATGTGAGGAAGGAGAACAGCCAGAACCGTCTTGCTACCCCCACTGAAAGCTTCAGCCGTCGCGATACACATCGCAACGAGTGTGTTTGTGTTGCCAGAACTTCCAGGATCCCTTGGCTGGCGTCTCTGGGCAGGGGGACGTCGCCGTGCACGGGCAGAGCCCTGCACAGCAACACCACCCGGCCCAGTGACGTCCTTAGCCTCGGGACCCATGGAAGCCTGTACAACACGAAACTCCACTGTCTCTCCCTCGCCAAGTGAGCGCTGGAAATGCCTTGGATTTGGTGCAACGATCTCAGAAACGTGTACGAAAACATCAGCGCCAGTGTCGCGGCGCTTGATGAAACCGTAACACGATCTCACGTTGAACCAATTCACGGTTCCCTGGATGGTAGTGGCTCCTGGCAGCACGGATCTGCTGTTGCATCCCTCAACGGGTCGCAGGCACGAGCAGAGTCGCTGGAAGTCTCACGGAACTCGGGCATAGTGACAACTGGCCAGGCCAAGCTATGCGAGAGGAGTCGTTGTCTGTCCACCCTGTCATATGCTTTCTTCAAATCCACGAAGGCCGTATACAATTTCTTTCCCTTCTCTAGAAATTTTTCCACTAAAGACCTAAGAATATCTGATCTACACAACCTCTTTCCTTCCTAAAACCTCCCTGTTCTTATATCCCTAACTCTGTCAATATCTTACCACATACTTTTCTTGTTACGCTAAGACAAATGCCCTGTGATTACCACACACTTCTTTTTCCCCTTTTCCCTGATCACAGAAGAATGTAGTAACGGAGCAGAATCAGAAATAAACCGGTAAGAAAGAGGTGTTGGTAAGCTTCATGACCGTACCAGAATACCGCCCCCAGACTGCCTGCCAGCCTGCTCACGCTAAAGGTTTGGGAGGAAGGATGGGACTGGAGTGTATTGGTGCTGTGATGAAGAGAGGTAGATTGAGATGGTTTGAGAGGAAGGATGGGGCTGGAGTGTATTGGTGTTGTGATGAGGAGTAGACTGAGATGGTTTGGGAGGAAGGATGGGGGCTGGAATATATTGGTGCTGTGATGAAGAGAGGTAGATTGAGATGGTTTGGGAGGAAGGATGGGGCTGGAGTGTACTGGTGTTGTGATGAGGAGCGGTAGTTTGAGATGGTTTGGGAGGAAGGATGGGGGCTGGAGTGTACTGGTGCTGTGATGAAGAGAGGTAGATTGAGATGGTTTGAGAGGAAGGATGGGGCTGGAGTGTACTGGTGTTGTGATGAGGAGCGGTAGATTGAGATGGTTTGGGCATGTGGAGAGGCTGGAGGATGACAGCTGGGTGCGGAAAGTGAAAAGTGTAAAGGTCGGGGGCATGCAGACCGAAAAAGACCTGGGACGAGGTCATACAGGCTGCCAGAGATCGAGCAACGTGAAGAGCGTGGGTGACAAAGGCCGACACATGCAAGCATACTGGAGCCTTTATAAACGATACGGTATGAACGATACAATAAGAAATATCTCATGGAATTGATGGATTTAACCTAATTATACGTATAACTTGTGTGTTTTCATCTGACGGGACTGGGTAAACCGTCACACCTTTAATACTAAGTGGTGGTTGCAGGATATACGATGAGTAGTGGTTATGAGGGACGGGTGACTGTCCTTGATTACTATAGTCTATTTGATTGACCTGTGCACTTGAGATGTATGGGGCAAGTAGGGTGTTTTTGTTTCGCGCCTGCAGATTGGCCGCAGATGATGTCACCGAAGTAAATGCATTCATGTATTGTAGTGCAACATGCGGACGTATGTGTACACCTTGGGTGAATATTATAGTGCAACATGCGGACGTGGATGTACACCTTGCGTGGATATTATAGTGCAACATGCGGACGTAGGTGTACCCCTTGGGTGGCTATTATAGTGCAACATGCGGACGTGGATGTACACCTTGGGTGAATAGTATAGTGCAACATGCGGACGTAGATGTACACCGTGGTTGGATGCAGTGCAACTTCGGACGTGGGTGTAGGCCGTGGGTAGATATTTTTATTCAAACATCACTCATCGTTTTATAAAACTTTATAATCAAGTTTAATTTTCTTTGACAACAGCAAATACGAATGTATGTGAGCGAGGTGGACGGGGAGACCAAGAATGAGATGGAGGGATTGAGTGGCGAGAATGGAGAGTGAGAGACTAACTAGGAGTGTATGTGAATGTGGTGGAGGGGGAGACCAGGGATGAGATTGTAAATATTTGCCCCACAACAGAGGTGGGGACACGGGCAAACATGAGAGCCCGTCAGAGAAATAGGCAGGAAAACTAAGCTCCCGAATGAGAGCAAAACACGGGCGACAGTGGCGGACGAGGAAGAGCGGTGATGGCAGGAGAAAGATCGTAAGGCAGCTGCTTAATAAAGGGTGTAAGGGGCAACTAGCGCGAGGACATTGATTCATCATCGACAGTCTTCTCCCAGCACTTGCAGCAGTAACATCTCTTCCCCAGTCCCCTGGTAGTCAAACTTGGAATCACATCTCCCAAGACTTTCGCGCTGCTATCTAGGCGAACTTGCAGTTAACTTCAGTCATATGCCTAACCCTATCAATGAGTATTCTACCATATATTTTACCAGTCACACTAAGAAGGCAAATACCCCTATGGTTACCACATACTTCTCTCTCCCCTTTTCCTTTGTATAAAGGAACAATTATACCTGATTTCCAGTCCTCTGGAACCCTTCCCTCTTCCCAAGCCAATCTACACAACTTGCATATCCATTCCACAACAATCTCACCCCCATACCTCAGCATTTCACCACACACTTTATCAATCCCTGGGGCCTTTCCCATCTTGATCTTCTTCATTGCTTCTACTACTTCCGCCCTACTGATCTCTTCCTCCCTCCTCTCCTCTCTCCTTCTCCCAGCCATTCCCCAACCACTTATACTCGCACTGTTGTCACCCTCTACATTCAACAAATCCTCAAAGTGCTCCTTTCATCTCCTCACTGTAGTGGAAGGGTTAATGTAATGTGTGTGTGTGTGTGTGTGTGTGTGTGTGTGTGTGTGTGTGTGTGTGGGAGAGAGAAAGAGAGAGGTGGGGGAGTTGATGAAATGATGTGGAAAAATACTACGTGTCTTGTAATCACTCACCTGCATTGCCAAAATTCTGGTGTGCATCTCCCCCTGCCTTCGACCTCCATTTTTCTAACGCTGTGTGTCCAGGTACAGCATGGTCTTGACGTTGGCTTGCTTGTTTGACTATCTTGCGTTTGTGTTCAGCCTTTGGTTCCTTCTCTCTGAAAAATGAAATAGTGTTAGTATATTGTATTGCTAGCACTTACTGTTAGGAATTTGGCGGAGAGGAACACGCAGAGAACATCAGGAAAATGGTAATGAAAATAAAAAAGATAAGAAAACTGTATAAATAAATGAGGGAAACCAGTCATAGAGGTATCCAGGAATAATGGCCTTGGGTTCATTCTTCCTTGCATAAAAAAAAATACACAGAAATAATACAGACTCCTTCAATACTTCGTCTTAATTTAGTCCTTAATCTTAAAACTATGAGACCAAAGGAGAATTAAAGACCTCAGTTTTTGACGGTCACTAATGTAAGACTAGCAGGGATCAGATTTATTAGCCTGCATGCCACATTTTGAGTTCCTAATTAAGATATCATACAGGTAAAATCAACACATCAGTCTGTCTATCTATCTATATACCCAGGCTGCTTCCCCCAAGGAAAGGGAGGTAGCCGAGACAGGACGACACACTCCCCATTTACTCATCCATCAGTACAGGTGCATAATATCAGTGATGGTTTTATGTGAAAATTCTTTACTTATTCAACATCATGACACCTTCTTACTATCATTATTATTATTATTATAATTATTATTATTATTTAACTGGTACAGCCTGATGATTATAATTGGCTCAGGGTAACTGGGTTGTCAACAGTCTCCTCTACTCCTGCCAGCGTCTAGAGATTTCTCCTGAGATGGGTGAAGCTCTACTGAAGGGAAGAGGCTGTGTGTGTGTGTGTGTGTGTGTGTGTGTGTGTGTGTGTGTGTGTGTGTGTGTGTGTGTGTTCTTACCTAATTGTATCTTTACAGGAATGAGTCAAGCTCGTACTGTCCCGTGTCTTAAACCATATTTATCGTACATATCCTTAAATTTGTGAATTGTTTTGGCACACACTATTTCATTCGGTAGTGCATTCCATTGATCAATTGCTCTGTTTGGGAAACTGAATTTCCTTACGTCTTTATCACCTCTCTTCTTATGCAGTTTTTTGCAGTGTCCTCTTGCTGATGCTTCTCCATATGTTAAGTAATCATTTATGTCTATTTTCTTCTTCCCTGATATGCACTTATATAGCATTATCATGTCACCTCTTTTCCTTCTCTCCTGTAGTGTTGGTAGATTCAGTTTATTTAGTCTTTCTTCGTAGCTTAGGTCCCTTAAGCTTGGTATCCATCTTGTAGTGGCCCTTTGAACTTTTTCAATCTTGTACAAACTACAAACCATCTCCATAACGTGGTGTCTAAATATGTATATCATCATTTCGTAAAGCCTCTTATTTCCTAAGTACAGAATCACCCACTGTCTATCAATAAAGATAATATATACTTACATATATTCACACCATATTACTTCTACCAATGACATACACACACTCTGACACATAAACATAACCAATACTTTACAATATTTCCACTTTCACAAACATCACACTCCCTACACACCCATCCCATTCCCAGATGTACTTTGCCAGCATGTGGTAGTTAATTCTGCCTTTCACTCTCCCTCATATTTCTCCACTTTCATATGCATCATCCCTCCTACGGACACCCATCTCCCACTGGCACCTCGTCAGCATGGGAGTTAATTCTGGCTATCACTCTCCCTCCGACTGTAAAGTCCGACCCTACACTGAACGTAGCATAGATTAATAAAGATATATATTCAAGGAAAAACTCCAGGATTATGTTAAGCTGAGAGAAGACCTTACAGAGCAACAGAAAAGAAAAATCAATTGACTCGCTACTATGGATGTATTTATATCTCGGTGCTCTTTCTTATATCTAAAACTAATCTCTGGAGGGGTGACCACAAACAAACCGCCTCCATGTTACCCTGTCATGCATCATCAGGCTGCCTCTCCTTCAACTCACACCAGCATCGTTCATATACCTCTCCACCGCATCCCTCCACCTCATTATTCTCGGTCTCCCACTACTCGTCTCTCCACCTAACTCACATACACTCTTTTATACTCCTTTCACTCTAACTTGTCCTAATATTACTGTCTCTGTCTTCAGTTCTGAGCTGTAGCAATACGAATACCAGAATATGACGCGTAAAATAAATAAATAAATAACAAGCATCATGGTAGGAAGAAGAAGAACAATAGGAAGCTAGTGCCAAAATCCAGCACAAAGACGGATCATCGGCTACAAGTTGTGTACATTGGGTGGGTCAGGAACACAGACACGGCGTCATGTAGGAAATTGAGTCAATGGAAGAAGTATATCATATCACACATGGGACTACTGAGGTAAGGAATAGAATTAGATGTCAGAAAGAAGACCAATAGAGGTAAGGAAGGACATGATATTACGGAAGGAAAAATATGGTGATTCTCGGAGAAAGTCTGCAAGAAGAGGGGTACGTTGGATGCGAGACAAAAAAGGCAATGCAACACGTCGCTGTATAGTGTAAAGAGGACAATCAAGGAAAATATGCCGTATGGAGAGAATAGTATTGCACCGAGTACAATGGGGAGGGCGACCACCAGACATCAAATAAGAGTGGGTAAGTCTAGTATGGCCGATTCTGAGACGAGCTAAAGCAGTCTCCCACCTCCTGTTACGGTGGCAGGGGGTCGACCAGGGGGAGACAGAAGGTTTAACAACACGCAGTTTATTATTAGTGATAGAGTCCCAACAAGACTGCCACCGGTGTTGAAGGAAGGAAGATAGAGCAGGAAGAAGATCAGAAACTGGAATGAGGAAGGAAGGAGAGACATCCCTGCTAACTGCCATACGAGCCAACTGATCAGCATGTTCATTGCCCGCGATACCCACATGTCCTGGGACCCAACAGAACTGGGCTGTTTTACGACGAGAGGAGATACGGAACAACCATTCCAAGATACGAAGGACTAATGGATGAGAGGCAGAAGGTGACTGGAGAAGGGATAGAGCACTATATGAATCAGAGAATATCACAAATGAGGAAGAGGATGCACGGTAAATATACCGTAATGCAAACAAAAGGGCATATAACTCTGCTGTTAGAACACTTGTATAAGCAGGAAGGCTAAAATGATAAGAAGTGTTAGGAAAGAGAATCGCAAATCCAACACCTGCAGGGTTTTTGAACCATCAGTGTATATAGGTATTGCAGAGGAATGGTGGGAGAGATGATCAGAAAATCGGGAACGGAGAATGAAGGAAGGAGAATTGGACTTGGAATAAGGGAAAATGGAAGGGCAAACATGGGGTTGCTGAAGTAGTCACGGAGGAAAAAGACATGTGCGGAAAGAGAAAACATTACAAATTGTAAGGGAGGAGTATGAGAGGAGAGTACGAGCTCGAACTGCAAAAGGTGGGTTGGTCCTAGGAGAAGAAAACCTGTCTAAGTCAAGACCGGTGGGAAAGAGAGAAGGGGTACGAGGAAAACAGTGCAACTTAGCATAGGCACGAAGAGAAAGTAGAGCGCGACGGCGGAAGAGTGATGGAACTCCTGATTCAGCATACAGACTCTCAACTGGGGAGGACTTAAAGGCACCAAGAGCCAGACGTAAACCGTGATGATGTACAGAATCGAGTTGTTGGAGGACGGTGTCTGAAGCAGAAGAATAAACTTGGCAACCGTAATCAAGTTTGGAGAGAACGAGAACAATATGGAGGCGAAGAAGAGTAGTCCGATCAGCACCCCACGACACATGAGACAAAGTTTGTAAGAGACGGAGGCGTTGCAAGGCTGAGGTTTTCAAGGAGGTAATATGATCTTTCCAAGTAAGACGAGAGTCAAAAGAAGGCCAAGAAAGGAAGCGGAGGTTTTGTATGGGAGAGGAGTACCATAAAGAAAAGAGGTGGTTGAGAAATATGATGAGAGCGAGTAAAAGTAATAGCATGAGACTTAAGAGGAGAGAACCGAAAGCCATGAGAATTGGCCCATTCTGAGGCAGCAGAAACTGCACGTTGAATAAGAGCACTAAGGGCAGAGATGTCAGAATTTGAGAGCATATATTGAAAAATCATCTACATATAAAGAAGAGCGGACACCAACTGGGAGACAAGAAACAATCCCATTAATTGCCAATAAAAGCAGAGAAGTGCTAAGAACACTGCCTTGGGGAACACCTTCGTATTGTGGAAATGGATCTGAATAAGTATGCTGGACACAGACTCTAAAGAAGCGAGCTGATAGAAAATTCTTTAAGAAAACACCAAGGTTACCATCAATACCACAAGAACGAACTGTGCGAAAAATATGATAGCGCCAGGTTGTGTCATAAGCTTTCTCAAGGTCAAAAAACACCGCGATAACAGATTGTCGAATGGCAAAGACTGAACGGATATAAGTCTCTAGATTTAGGAGGGGATTTAAGGTGCCGCGAGCTTTTCGAAAACCAAACTGTGAAGAGGACAAAAGTTGCTTGGATTCTAGGAGCCACATAAGACGATGATTTATCATACGCTCGAGCAATTTGCAAAGACAGCTAGTAAGAGCAATGGGGCGATAATCTTGAGGGGCATGGCCTTGCTTTCCTGGTTTAAGAAATGGGAGAATGACGGCACTACGAAAAGAGGGAGGAAAAATACCCTCTGTCCAGATACGATTATAAATAGTTAATAATAAGGCCATGGCCTGGGGGGAAAGGTGACGGAGCATATTACTGTATAGTGTATGCCATCAGGGCCATCGCAAGTGTTCTTACAAAGGCGAAGGGCAGACGACAATTCATGGAGCGCGAATGGTGCGTTATATGACTGACTAGACGACAGCTTGAAGACAACTGGGGTACATTCAGTAGCAGCTTTAAGGGTATGGAAGTCAGGTGAGAGATGAGAGCCGCTACTAACATTACTAAAATGAAGACCTAAGCCATTAGCAACTAGATGAGCATCTGCAACTGACTCCCCATCCAAATGTAGGACAGGGGAGGGCATGGGAAGATGTTTACCCGCTATTTTGCGTATACGTTTCCAGACGGATGCAATGGGTGTATTGGTAGTAATGGTGGAAACGTACAATCTCCAGCTACGGCGTTTAGCCCGTTTAACAGTCTTACGAAGAACAGCTCGAGCCTTTTTAAACAGTAGGAATGCACTCTGTTCATCCGGGGTGTTGGCGCTGCGCGGGAAACTCTTCCAACGTGCACGTTTAACACGGAGTGCCACAGTACAGTCCGAATCCCACCAAGGTACGCACTTCGAAGTAAAAGGACGGGACGACTTAGGAATCGCTGTCAAAGCTGCACTCAGAACTAATACATTAAAATATGTAAGCATATCTAAAACAGTAGCGAAGGAAGAAGAGTGTATAGAAGGAACGGTTAAAAGAAGTAAATGTTGGCCAGTCAGCTTTTGGAAAACTCCATCGAGGGGGACCTGAGTATGGGACAATATGTAGTGAAAGTAAGCCTTATAGGAAAGTGATCACTATATACGGCGTCCGAAAGGACAGACCAATGGAAATCTAGAGAAACAGAAGAGGAGCACAGGGAGAGATCCAGACAGGAGAAAGTATGAGTTTTATCGTCAATGTGCGTTGACATTCCTGTATTTAATAAGGATAAATTATTATTAAAAATAAAAGATTCAAGTTGGCGGCCACGCGAATTAGTAATGGTGTCGCTCCATAAGGCATGACGACAGTTAAAATCTCCCAACAATAAAATTGGAGTGGGTAATTGGGATAGTAAAAGAGATAAGGCAGAGAAATCGATAGGCTGGGATGGAGAGAAATAAACAGAAACCACTGTAATCCAATGTTTGAGAAAAACCCGAATAAAATGGCATGGAATGGTGGTATTAATGGACAGATGTTCGAAAGGAACAGTATGATGGACTAGGATAGCTGATGCAGAAAGAGAAGCAGGGGAGAACAAGAAACAATAGCCAGGTATAGGTACCGGAGGGGAAGGCAAACGGGGTTCTTGTAGACAAACTAAGGACGGAGAGTAAACTGAAAGAAGATAGCGAAGGTCGTTGCGATGGGCCGTAAAACTGCGTACAGTATGTTCCATTGTAAAATAGACATTAAAACTTTAAAACACCAAAAATAAAAAATAAGACCTAACAGAAAAACAGTCTAGGAAAGATAAAAAGAAATTAATGATAAAATATACAAAGGAAGTAAAATATGTTAAACTGGAAATATTACAAAATAATAACATGCATTAACGAGTCGTTACGATGGTAGGAATAGGGGTAGAAGATTGAACTGGTGGACGAGCAGGATGGTCACCATAGCCTGGAGGCATGGGGAGAGATAGAGGGGATAGAGTACTGGAAGAGATGCAAGAGGAGGGGGTAAAGAGGAGGAGGAGATGGAAGGTGGAGGGGGGGATGAAGGAGGGAGAGGAGTAGGAGGGAGATCAAGTGGCACAGAGTGAACTTCAACAGAGTGGGTGGAAAGAGAGGGTGCAGCATTGTTTACTGGATCTGGCGAAGAAGTTAAAATGTAGTCCATTATCTTAGGAATTGTTTCACTGTCGTCATCACCGGAGGGTTTTTTGTTACAATTAGCCGGCTGTGGAGTAGTCCGGGGATGTGACTGAGAAGACTGCTGAGATGTGGACTTTGTCGTGGCAGAGTGTATCGATTGAGAGGGACGAGCATTCGTCTCTCGAACTTTACGAGCTGGAGAAGTAGGATGATGGGCGGGAGAGGACTTAGAGTCTGACACAGTGGGTAGTCTGCGTTTACTATTAGAGGAGGCTGGGGGTCGGATGGTACGTTGGACCAGAGGCGCCAAACAGCTGGTAGAAGAGACAGAACTGGGGTGAGAGGAGGGACGAGGTTGGGAATGGGGGGAAGGACGAGGAGAGGGAATAGGTAAGGAAGAGGATGATGAGGAGGTAGGGGTAGAGGAATCTAAAACAGAGAAAGAATTAGAGACAGGAACAAGAGGAGACTGTAACGGGGGGGGTTGAGGTAGAGGGAGGGTTAGGTAGAGAAGAGGGAGGGGTGGAAGTACTGGGGGAAAGGGAAGAGGAGACAACAGGTACAGGAGTAGGGATAGAGTAAGTGGGGGGAAGCCAGGAGGAGAGAGGCGATGAAGAGGGGACAGCTGATACACAGACAGGTACAGAAGGGGATGAAGAAATAGTTGTGTTATTCAAAGTTACTATGGGAGGAGGACGGGCTACACGTGCTTAAGTGACGTTCGGGTGATGACCGAGACCGCGAACTTTACGACGAGCCTCATGAAGGGAGAGGCCAGTTTTCCAGCGGGCGGAGGACACTTCTGCCTCGAAGAGGTAAACTGGGCATTGTCGGTAGGTGGCAGAATGGCCACCCTGACAGTTAGGGCAATATCGGATGGTGGAAGTGCAGTCTGAGGTGGCATGACTGGCCAGTGTACAGTTGGCACAGACTGCGGATGATCTGCAGTACTTGGCTGGATGGCCAAAGCGCCAACAAGATGGCACTGGCGAGGAGATGGAATGTATTCTCGCACTTGGAGAATAGTGCCTCCAATGATGACTGTGGGGGGCAGATCGCGAGAAGCAAAAATAATTTTAACAATATTTGCAGGTTCTTGGCGTCGTCCACGAGGAGGAACTGTATAACATTGAACTGAATGTATTGGGTGATGTTGTGCTGACAGAATTAGTTTAATATAATTGGCGCAGTCTGGGAAAGCCCTCTGGCCGAAGGACATCGAGGATGGTAGACGTACAGTACTAGTGGTAGAATTGAGTTGGGTGTCTGGGGACACGAAGATGGGTTGTCCTGTATTACTGACTAGGGATGTAACCTTCTCGGCTTGGGCAGCACTGTTAACAACAAGGAGGCGGGAACCATTCGAACGGGCCGAGAAGGTGACATCCCTGCCTACTTGTCGAAGGAGGCTGAGGTGGAGTGAGAGGTCGTCGGTTGTGTCCTGTATGTTAAAAAATTTTGACCACGTCTGTGCACCGAAAATTGAGGAGGTGAGGGAAGGAGCAGCAACATAGGAAGAAGGACGAGGTCGGGAGAGGGAAACAGAGGATACTGAAGGATTAGAAGCAGGAGATAAAGAAGGAAGGTAAGGGTGAAGTGTGACGATAGTAGAAGGGCTGACTAACGTACAAGAAGCAGGAGCTGGAGGAGTGGAAGACACAGTAGGCGAAGAGGACGAGGTGTTTAGTATGCTTGAACATGTAGGAGAAGGGGAAGAAGTCGAGGCCACAGTCAAAAGGGAGCTCTGAGTCGTCACCATAATGGGGTGAGAAAAGTTAACAGTATCCAGTCCAGGAAGAGAGGCCGGGGTCGTCGTTGGGGTCAAACGATCGGCAGAACCGGGGGAGGGGGAACCTATAACAATATCCATAATTTTCTAAGGAAACAGGAAAACTCATCGTGACTGTTGAAAAAGAAAGGACTATTTGGGCGGAACGCGGAGTCCACAGGTCCAGCCAACGACCCAAGTAGAGGTCAGGCTCCTAGTATGCACTCCCTACCCTACCCTACAAGGGATAGCAACACTGTGCGGGAGGACCAAGTCTTCCAGCACAATGCTGGGCCACCGGCTAATGGCCAAGAGTCCCACAGCCAAGCAACAGCACCCCCGGAACCGAAAGCTGCTGCTTGGCAGCAGTTCCGCCTCTGCAGAGATCTGTCCCTGCAAAGGTCCACATACTGGGGTAGTGCCGAACCACCGTGACCTCCACAATTGGCCAGGCCAATAGCCCACGGGCACACCCATGTCCTTCCTGTTGCAACTTACTCGAGGTCACAGAAGAGAATTTTGATGAACGTGAAAATTTCCACATTTTTTAACGCCAAAAATAGAATAGAGAGGATAGGAGAAAAGGAAAGAAGAAGCAATAGTAGAAGAAAAGGGCCTTGCAAAATTAGTTGAGGCACCGACAGGGACCCAAGGAGAGGGGAGAGGGTTGAGCAAAGTGAAGGCACAAATATGACATCCACCCAGCAACCAAACTCCTATACTTTTGGAGTACAATAAGGTACCCTGCTATGGCTCCCCTACACATCAAGTCCCCATCGATGTCTCCGAAGCACCCCCACGACAACAAGGAGCAAGGAAACGGGGGGGGGGGGCATCATGGTAGGAACGTACGTAGAACCGTAGTACTGTATTATATTTTCCTGCCACTGAGCTACATGAAATAAGCTACAAAGGGACGAAAACCTGGGCCAAGTTAAGATGGAAGAACTATAGGTAATCTCTCAGTCTTCATTCCACATGGCCAAACCATCTCAAGGTACCTCTCCCAACACCCTCCAGCGCATCCACATCAACACCACAGCGGATCTTTACTTTTTCAGATCAATACAGACGATTTGGCGCAGCGGAGAGAACTCGTAGCTATCAAAGAACGAATGAAAAGTATCCTCGCTTACCCTTCTGTACCTCAAGAAGACGGGGAAGCTGTTTACACACTATAATCCTATCACTGAGTTAATATACACACAGCACCTGCGTCCTCCCCTTTCTCAGTTAGAGGGTGACTGATGGGATTCAGAGCTTCAAGGGTTCACAGAGTTCCAGTTAGAGAGAGAAGACTCATTTCAATCATGCTCGGTAACATTTGCTTTACTGTATATTTCATTTTAACTATACTCTTTTCACTTATGTGTTATATACTTAAACATTATCATTATCTTTACATTAACCACTTCACTTTGAGAACGTCTCTTTGCCTCTGTTCATATTACTGTCAAACGATTTTAATTATCTAGAGTAAAACCTGTCGAAAATGATCGCTTATAGCATCATCATCCATTAACCTCTACGTAAGATGCGCCTTTTTAATTATATCTGCCACCGAGTCTCAAGATATTAATATATATATATATATATATTTTTATTATGACATGCATATTAACATCTGACTGCCAGAATATATCTCAGCTGAATGAAATAATCTTAGTAAGTATTTAGGTGCGTTTACACTACCCATAAGATCCTCTCAGTATCCCACACATCATCTTGGATCATCATCATCATCATCATCATCATCATCTCATCACCGTTATTATTAGATTACCCATCATATGACTACAACATGTGTGCCCATGCGTGTATTACTGCATGTGTATGCAGATATAAGATGTGTGAGTTAGAGAAAGAACAGAGGAATTAGTTGGAGAAGAACAGGGAGGCTTTAGGAAGGGAAGAGGTTGTGCCTGTGATGTCACATGGAGAGACAGGCTGACGAATGAGGATATAAAGGAGCGTTGTGGTGTGGATGTGGATGTGATAGGAAGCGTTATGAGGAACACACTGAGGTGGTTTGGCCATGTGGAGAGGATGAAGGGTGAAAGACTGACGAAGAGAGTGTATGTGAGTGGGATGGATGGGGGAAGAGGGAAGGGGAGGCCGAGGATGAGATGGAGGGATAGGATGGAGAGGTATATGAGAAAGGGGTGTGTGAGTTGGGAGCAGGGCAGTGAAATGGCGGGGGACAGGGCTACTTGGAGGCGATTTGTTTGTGGCCACCCCAAACGGAATTGAGGCGTCTGGCAACAGATAGATAGATAGATTTTTTGTGTTGGTAACACTTCATGGTAGCAGCGAAATTACTACTACGAGTCCTCCTAGGAGGAACTTTTAGAAGCAACTCTCATCTACAACCACATTTAGTAATAATTTTAGGAGTACTCCTAGAAGTTTTGGGACATTTCACTGCCCTGCTCCCAACTCACACTCCCCTCTCTCATATACCTCTCCATCCCATCCCTCCATCTCATCCTCGGCCTCCCCCTCCCTCTTCCCCCATCCATCCCACTCACATACACTCTCTTCGTCAGTCTTTCACCCTTCATCCTCTCCACATGGCCAAACCACCTCAGTGTGTTCCTCATAACGCTTCCTATCACATCCACATCCACACCACAACGTTCCTTTATATCCTCATTCGTCAGCCTGTCTATCCATGTGACATAACAGGCTCCTCTTAAATAACTCATTTCCACTACTCTCACTCTTGACTTGTGTCCTTCCAACAACGTCAAAGCTTCACTTCCATACGTTAGAGTTGGTATCACAATACTGTCATGTAGTAACTTTTTCACTTCCATGCTCACTTCCCTGTTTCTTATCACTGCTTTCAAAGAACCAGCAACCTTCCTTCCCTGCTGTACCCTTTCAAGCACTTCACCCTCCAAACCTCCATCCTTACTCATCACACTACCCACATACTTAAACGTACTCACATTTTCCAATTCCTCTGTAAAAGGGAGACTGATCAGAGCTGACCTCATTAAATGCTGGAAAATCTTCCATCGCCAGTCCCCAAATGCACCGCTTGAGCTTTTTTCTCTTCCTTTGTTAACTCACACCAGGGGCCATAGATTCAAGGTGGCCAAGCCCAGCACTTCAGCCGAGTGTAGACGCAGGTTTTTCAGCATCAGATGTATAGACCTCTGGAACTCTCTTTCAGATGATGCTGTTAGCGCTGACTCAGTTGCATCATTTAAAAAGTCCCTCCACTCACAACTAGGTCACATCCTGTTCGACTATATTGAATAACTACGACTCTTAATTCGAAGTCCTTCAAATAGTGCAACTACCGTGCATATGGCGCAAAACTCAGCCTCTAATCAATAGTCTATTCTGATGATGATGTATATAGGAAACGGGGCTGGCGTGCCAGCAGGTATGGGCTGCCCTACTTCATGAAAAGCAGATTCCTACCGAGCCATACTGTTAATTGTAGTAGGGTAGCCAACCAGGTGAGTAAATCCAACCTCGCTGTCCATTCACTGATTTCACCTCTCTCAAAGAATCTGCTTAATATATTTAATGAATTACCATTAGAAAGCCTTAGAGTATCAGTAAGTAGTTTAAAAATGAAAAACTACTTTATATATATAGAAACAACATCTATTTGATCATATATTATGATTCTTTACGAATGTCGATAAAATGGATAAAATGTAAACACATCGTGTTGCTATAGAACCGACGTAAACACAACGTACTAGCGAAGCGCCTTGGTCACCTCATGGCGGCTCTCCACGCTACTCGATCCATTGCAGCCTCCCTGAACTGCCGTGATTGCTGCTTCCTTTCGTCCACTTTCTGGCCAAATTCGGGCATCATGTGTTGATCCAGGCCACCTTGCAACCACATCCAGTATTTTATATTCACTCTCAATCGCCAACTGAATGTTCATGCTGAGGTAATTTTTCCTATTCGCATACACTTCTTGGTAAATTTTTAGAAGTAACCAACGTTTTCTTTTATTATTATTTTTATGGTTTCCAATGCAAAATACCGTGTTTGAATTAGTTTTGACCTTCATTTTAGGGGGAAAATCCCCCTTTTGTAATTTTGAGTAAGATTTCTACCCTCGTCTTTCCTGAAACAGACTATACGGTAGTTGTAGTAGTAAAGTAAAGGTCTGTATGGCTGAGCAGACCCATCAGCCACAGGCAAGCAGGTGCTTCTGCAGGACCACCATGAACCAGTGTTCCCTAGAAGTGCTTTGTCACAGCAAGGTGCAGTGAAGAGTGTGGAGGTTTTGTTCCTTAATGGACATTGCTTTTATCTCTCTCCATCCAGTGTACAGGGGCTCCGTCACCATGTTGTTGTTGTTGTTGGCGCCTACTCCCATCCGGGAGTTCTTGTCTAAACAAGATGGCTTATTTATTTATTTATTTTTTCTCAGTCTCTATTGTTCATTCCTATGTTGCTCCTTATATTCATAATTACTTCTCTTCGTTTCATTATTCTGCCCACTGTATTTGCTACAACCTGTAATTCATTTTGTTTTAGTATTTCTGTTATTGATTCTTTTCCTTTAATGTTGCTTGTTAAATCTTCGTATGCTTCACATATGAATAAATGATGCTGATTTTCATTCTCTTCTTGGCACATGTCACATATAAGGTTAGGCTCATACTTTTTCTTATAATTTTCCTTCACTTCTAGCATTCTGGTTCGAATAAAAAATATAATCTTTGCGCTTTCAAACTCTATTTCCTCTAGGTATCTCTGTTGGCCTATTTCTTGTTCCACTGATTCCTTTGTCTTACTCCCTTTTCTCATGTCTTCACAAATTTCTTCTTTATTTTTTGTCATTATTTTTTCTTTTATTACCCTTTTTGCCACTCTCTCTTCTAATGTTTCTAAGTCTTCAGGTATGCTGTACTTTTCTTTAATGTCTTTTATTTCTCTCACGTACCCTCTTTCAAAATCTTCACACTGTTTTCTCATCTTTACTTCAACAGCGTCTTCTTCCCTATTCTTGAGTTCAATGTAATATTCAAGTTTTCTTTGATTAATTTTGTGTTCTATTTTTACTTCCTGTGTTTCATATAATAAAGCACATTTCAGTGTTGTCCTTGGTACCTTGATTAATTTTGTTAAGTACTGAGTCTGAACATTATTTACAGCTTTCTTATCTTTTTCTCTTAATGTTTTCCCACTTTCCCCTCCAAACAACATTATCGGTAATACACAAGTATTAAATAGTTTTAGCCCTATTTTAATTCTACTTTTTTTCAGTTCTTTTCTATTTATGATGTTAATACATTCATTTGCTGTTACCCTTGCTTTATTTATCATATTTTCCACTTTAATATTCTGTTTCCCTTTTTCTTGTATAATTATTCCCAGGTACTTATGACTTTGTGTTCTTACAATTTCTTTGCCATTTATTTTTACTCTTTTTCCCTTGCCTACTAATGCTGATTGCTTTGTTTTATGTTCATTAATTTCTAGTCTTTTTAATTTTAGAAATACTTCAATTGTGTTTATTGTATCCTGTATTTTGTAATTTTCCTCTATTGCCATGATATCATCTTGAAATATTAATGGGCTTATCCTTACATTTCCTATTTTCCAATTACTTTCTTTTTCCCTCATCATTCTGCTTAGTGAATCCATAGTTATTGAACTTATTTTGGCCCCTAGCACTGATCCCTGTCTTATCATCTCCTGTACATACACTCCTTTACATTCCCCAATTTCTGTCATAGGTATCAATTCATTCTTCATATTAATTTCATATATCATTCTCCAGTTTTTACCCTTTATTCCCTTTAGCCATAACTCCTTCATTACTTCCTTTAATACCATTTTGTCAAAGCACTTTGATACATCAAAATATACTGCTGTTATTTCTTTCTTTTTCTGTTGTGCTTCTTCAATAATATTTCTGATAAAAAAATGATGTTCCCTTACTGATTTTCCTTTCCTTGCCCCGCACTGGTAATCACTCATATTCTCCAGCTTTTCTGCCTCCTTCATTTCTATTATTTTCTCCATCATTTTCATCAGGTGTGAGTTCAGTATCAGTCCTCTAGAATTGTTTAAATCTTTCTTGTTACTTTTTCCCTTATATATATTTTTTATGTATGCCTTGTGCCATTCATTTGGTATTATTTCTCTATCATATATTTTCATCATCATTCTTATTATTGAATCCTTCATACTTTTCCCACATCTTTTAATCATTTCATTGCTAATTTTATCTGGGCCAGTTGCTTTACCAGTCTTTAACTTTGTTATTACCATTTTCACCTCTTCCTCACTTAATTTTTCCTCTTCCTTGTTTTCATACATCCAACATTCTCTGATCATACTCTCTAAGCAGTCTGTGTATTCCTCATATCCTTTTGTTACGTCATTTGTTTTGTATATCTCTTTATAGTATTCTGTAACTCTTTCTTTTATCTTTTCTGGGTTTCTTATATTATTATTTCTCTATCATATATTTTCATCATCATTCTTATTATTGAATCCTTCATACTTTTCCCACATCTTTTAATCATTTCATTGCTAATTTTATCTGGGCCAGTTGCTTTACCAGTCTTTAACTTTGTTATTACCATTTTCACCTCTTCCTCACTTAATTTTTCCTCTTCCTTGTTTTCATACATCCAACATTCTCTGATCATACTCTCTAAGCAGTCTGTGTATTCCTCATATCCTTTTGTTACGTCATTTGTTTTGTATATCTCTTTATAGTATTCTGTAACTCTTTCTTTTATCTTTTCTGGGTTTCTTATATCACTTCCATCTTTATCTCTTACTACATACTGCCACTGGGGTTTCTTGTTAAGTCTTCTCCTTACCTTCCACAGCGTATCACTATTATTTCTACAGTTGTAATAGCCCATGAAATTATGCAGTAAATGTGTGCTACTTTCGGCTCTTCAAACAATATACTTTTAGAAAATCTAGTTTTAAAGGTGTGTTATGGGTTTTAAACCGAAAAATATTAAACAATATACAATGTATCAACAGTATTGTATGGAAGGAAGTATGAATTCGAAAAATTATGAATTGACGAACTTGATGTTTTGATTCACTGAGTCGAAAGGCGGGAGAGGAACAGTTAAAGCTACTTGCTGCAGGATCATCTCATCTTTACTGCAAAAAAAAAGGCATGTAATTCTGGTTGAAATACTCATAACATTTAATACTGGTGAAAGAGTGATATTACTTATAGATGTGAGAATGGCAGATGGTAATTCTTACTGGACAAAGAGGAGGAGGTTAAAACTGCAGGTGTCAGCACATTTGCAACATATTCATGTGAAGCCAGAATGAAGTTCATGAGATGCCAAGTATTCATCATCAGAGTTAGGGGTTATTGTGTATCTATGTATTCTGTGTGTACTATGTGCAATAACCAGTCAGCCTTTAGCACAGTGAATATGATATTGATAAAAAATTACTGTACATTTGAGAAGGCACTTTTACTTTCCAGGCAATGGTTGTGCATGGGTATTCCTGAAACATTATCATGTCTTACCAGTATGTCTGCCATTTATTTTTTTCTTAGAAAAATGTATATTTCTTCCTTTTTGCAACCATTTTTATCATAACATTGTAGTACCTGTTATGTATTGTTTTCTTACAGATGGCTGAAATGTTTCTGGTTGTTGAGTTCACTGAAACAAAAGATGTGGCTGTCATTCCCACAACATGGCTGAAGAGCAGACATGAAGCAGTGTGGCCTAAATACCAGTCTGCAACTCGTTTAACCAGCGCTGTCAAAAACAGAGACTCACCCACAACAGAATGGTTGAAGTACTCCATAAAAATAATGTATGAATCAGGTAATTTTTTTTTTTTTTACTCAGTACCATAATGGTAAGGTAGCTACCTAACATGGAAAAACAGAATGCACTGCCATGGAACAATATAATATTGTGCATATATATTTATTTCAAAGTAGGCCCAATCAGATTTCACTATGCTATACATTAATTCCATTACTTGGGTCACTTCATTTTTCACCAATCCTTTCCTTGCTTATTTATGTTATCAACATTTCTGAACAGAATTAAGAGGCATCATATCCACATCTTATTCAGTACCTGTGTGTGTGTGTCTGGTGTCTGTCTTGTCATCTGTCATCTTGTGTCACATGTCTGTGTTCTTACACTCCAGGGCTACTGGGCACATTCTGATTACTGGGTAAGTAAAAGGAAAACTGTTAATTCTAAACCTTCCTGATCATGTCTTACTTAACCTGACTTAAGATGATGTAGTCATAATTATCATAATAGAATGAGGAAATGTTGAGGAAGAGCTCCCGGTGTTATTATGGGGTATCTAGAATAATGTATAAAAGAAATATTTTCTGTGATTATGAATTGTGCATTGACAGGGTGGGAGGAAGATTTCTGCCTTTCTTTAGCCAAGTACCATAATCCCACAACGGGTGACCATTGATAAAAGAATACTGTTTTAGAGCACTCTTAGTGATGGTCCGGTAAGCTAATACATACCGTGTATAATTCCTTTATATACCCACAGATACCTATGAGAAAGCCAGAGCTAAGTTACCAGAGGCTATGTATCATTCTGACCTACACACAGCAGATACTGATTCTGATGCTGAAGATTTCAGCTTTCGTCATTCAAAAAGAAGAAAGAGGTATGAACTGTCTGACTTACTTCTCTCAAATAGTGAAATAGCCTAACAACACAGCATTTAAATGAGAGGGTATTTTTTTCCCTGTTGAAATAGGTATAAGTGTCATGTTGGGGGGGGGGTGTTTTAGCAGGTTTGCAAACAAAATAAATTTTTCCCATGAGGTTATGTGTTATTATAGTATGGGTTTATTTTAGTATGAGGGTCTGCAGACAAAAATGCTGCACTAAACGCCAGGGTACCATACAGTCTATTGCCACAGTGTATAATTTCAGTATGGTAAACGGTATACAGTATTTAGTAATTTGAGGTTCCCACTCAGTGTGTGAGTGTGCTAGTGTGCAAGGGTGTGTTTATGAGGAATTGATTACCTATTCAAGGATGTGTTTATGAGGAATTGATTACCTATTCAAGGGTGTGTTTATGAGGAGTTGATTACCTATTTTTTTATTCCTTATTGCAGATCTCCAGATAGATACACTGACCATGAAAGCTCAGATGAGAGAGGTTCTGGTTCAAGAGTTCAGAGTAAGACAAGAAAATGCATACGGGTGGCTCATAGCAGTGACAGTGATGCAGGTTGCTCCAAAAAGAAAACAACACTTAGACCAGCTCTGCCTAAGCCATCAGCACCAGGCCTGATTGTGTCGGAACCTCATTTGCATAGCAGTGACAGTGATGCAGGTTGCTCCAACAAGAAAGCAACAATGACACCAGTTCCACCTAAGCCATCATCACCAAGCCCCATCAACACCGCATCGAGATCAAGTCTGGATGGGTCAGTGTCTCAGCATCTGAGCATATATCGTTAAGAGGTAAGACAGTATACTCTATTGTCTTTATGGTAATTTCCTTTTTTATACACCACTGAATTTTATTGCATTCTTACTGCTGCATAAGTTTACAGTACTGTGCATTAGTTCCAGAAAATATCAGTGCATACCAGTACAGTTTGAGACCAGTGATGATATGTATTGGGATGTGTCAGTTGTTTCAGCCACATGTTGGCAGCCCTTTACACTTGATGAATTGCCAGCATTATGCATGGACATTTATTTAGTCCTTCCCATTCAACATTTTTGTAATACACAAATATCTGAAATAAAACACCCACATATTAACTAACCCTCCTGACATGTCTCAAGTTGAAGGTATCTTTTCTGTAGTCATCAATCACACCCTGCACTGATATTTTTCAGAGCAAGTGTATATAATTACAGTTAAGCAAAATTCCAAACAGTACAGTCAGCACTGTAAAACCTTCCTCTTAAGAATGTGTGAACCAATGAGATACTGCACCTGAAATTGAGCAGTTCTAAAATGTGGGATGGCTTCCAGGGTCGTTTGTCTCATCAACTCTCTTCTCTTACCGAGTCTCTTCACTCTTTCTTCAGTGCAGTGTTGCAACACTGTGTTCTATTGCTGTTAAAATGGACAGCGCTCTTCTGAAGTCTCTCACTGCACACTTGCTCTAACACACCATTTGTTTTGGCTGTTTACTTATGTTTAAATGTGTGTGTCTATTGAGTGGGAGGATGGCTGTTGGCTGGTGGGGGACAGGTCAGCCAGGAGGCAATTTACTTGCGGCCACCCCCCTTGGGGATCATGGCGTCGGGCAATAGGATAGATAGATAGATAGTGTTTGCTTACTCCTCATTTCATCATCCTGTTTCAATATCCACTGTAAGTTTCAAGGCTGTAACCTTAGAGGGCTTGCTATACAATATTAGGGTTGTATGTAGGTCAGTGACATGCATTTTGTAATTACAGCCCATGATGCAAGGATCTTCATGGTACTGGAGGAGCTATGTACTATACTTCATTCCCTTTCTGCAAAGCTGGACACACTCTTGAGACATAATTCACTTCAAGAGCAGGATCAAGAGGGACTTGAGGGTCCACTTCTCTCTAAATGAAATTGTGGATATGGGTGCCCTGGAATCAAAACTTGTGGATCCTGAACAAGAAAAAAAAGTTGTAAGTTGTGTGAATGATGTTTGCATTGATATTTCAGAGCAAGTTTGGACACTCATAGGCAGTGCATAACATTGATACTACTACTAATAATGTGTATTTCACTAACATGAGTGTATTGTTTCCATAAGCTTGGTGAGTGACCTCCTCATCACAGTCAGGCAAGGAACTCTGTCACAATTACACGAAGACTCAGCACAGACTGACCACTTTCTTGTTCTATATCTCAGTTTCTATTTCCTTGGATCATGGGATTAAGAATAAACCTTCTTGCTCTTTGCGTGTCGTAAAAGGCAACCACAGAAAAGCTACTGCTCAAGGTGTCATGGCCACCCTGTATGGGATATGGTGATGGACCATAGATAGATAGATATTTCTTTACAGGGACTTAATTGGGGGGCAGTGGTTTTAAAGCCTTATATTTAGGGTAGAGTAAATAATTTATAATGTTTTTTGGGGGGATATTTTGCAAAAGATAATGACCCTGTAATTACCCTTTCAGATTGCAAGACTTAGTGTAATAGGCGGAGCAGGTCTTCAGGACACGGTGAGGCGTATTCTACGTCACACTGTGACAAACTCCTTAGCCATGCAGTACAATTGGTGCGGTAAAGGAGCAGAACACCGCTTTTGCAGCCTGAAGCTGAAGGACACAATATTTAGTAAGTAGTTAAGATATGCTCGCTTGGCAACAGCCTTCATCCAAGTCAGGCTTTCTCAACCCCTTGTGGCCTCCCATTTGTCTAATTTTGTCCTGTGGCCCCCCTACAAATTTTCCATGGCCCCCAAAGTGGCCATATTGCCCACGTTGAGAACCCCTGATCAAAGGCGTCATCTCTGATGCCTCGTTCCCTCTTGGGAATCCCCCACCAGGGAATGGCCTTGGCAGAAATATTTCTAGGATACGTTATCCTTGCACTTTTCTCTTATTCTTTCAACCATTTGTCTGTTCCCACCTTTTCTCTCAGTGATATACCAGTACTGCACCACTCTCTTCTGAACCACACATGGTTTCCCCTTTGAAATTGCATATATCCAAATCAGTTCAGTGTGTTCCATTACACCACAGTTCATTCCATGCCTTGCTCCACCATTCCAGATGTTTCACATTGTTCACTTAGTTACATTATCAATCCTTCTCTTGACTGTGATCACTCCAATGTAGCTCAACTCAGTGGACTAAATCTCTGACAAATTAGCTTAACTCATTGTCCATGTGTCACTCTCATATGACAATGTTGGCAACAACACCACTGCGCAGCTTTTTCAGTACCATACTTCTTATTAATCAGTTGCTCCTTAAGAATACTGCCTAGTTTTCCAGTCAGAATAATGCTTAGTTCTAGAGGGCCTTCAATGAATGCTGCCAACAACTTACTTTTTAGCAGTGCTATGGTCTTTTGTAGGGGTAGGTTGAGGTGGTTTGGACATGTGGAGAGAATGCCTGAGGATTCTGGTGTGAAGGTATGAATGCTGATGGAAGCAGAACAAGAGTATGACCAAGGAAAACTTGGGCTGAAGCTTTGAGATTATCTCTGAGCTAAGGGTTTAACTTGATGTCCAGATGATGATGATAATGATTTTTATTCCATTTTGTAAAATTTGATTCACTCCCATTCCACCTCATATGGATCTGCATTCTTAATTTTTATATTAGTTCAATGAACTCAAAGTAGCATTTATTTTTACAGAAAGTGTGCGTAAGAATCCAGAACACAGGATTGCAACATCAGCCTCAATAGAGAAAGTAATGAAGGAGTGGTTTCGTACAGCCAGGGACAGAGATGGAGGGCGTCGCCAGAGAGAAATAAGAGGCCCCCAGCCACAGGACAGTGATACCATGTAGACATGCAAGATTTTTTTGTCCTTCACCCCTTAAACTATATCCAAATGCCTAATTGCTTTACAAGATCTGCCTCTTTGAGAATTCCATCCATATTTGCATTATTATGGTAACTTATCCCCCTAGAAGTTTACTGGCACATTTTCGTTTCCTCATACCACATAAGTACATACATACTACCGCTACCTGACTAATATACCTCATTGGTAACAATACAGCTTTTTGAGTGGTTAATGATACAGGAACACATTTTCCTTTACTGAAAAATATATATATATTTTTTAAAATAATGTATTACTTTATCTTAGTGTTGTACTTCATATAAAGCACTGTAGACTACAGCTGGGTACCTAAACTATTTTCACCACCTCTATTGAAAATGTTTATAAACAGTTATTAGTTCTTGATATGCTAATGTTCTATCTATCTATCTATCTATCTATTGCCAGATTTGCCTCAATCCCGTTCTGGGGTGGCCACAAACAAATCGCTCTCCAGAAGTCGCCCCTGTCCCCCGCCATTCCAATGCCCCCTGCTCCCCAACTACACACCCCTCTCTCATATACCTCTCCACCCATAGCACGTGGCCGAACAGGGTAGTACTCCCCGAGGGGAATGGGAATGCTGGTGATAGGGAGAGCTGAAGAGCTCCTGTTTCACTAGCTATCTAACCATCCCCCTTTGCTGACCTTTTCAGTGTGACAGTAACATGGAGAGTAGACCAGCATAGTCTCCCAAACATTACCTCTAACTATCTATGCACTACACCACATGCACTTTTACATTTCACACAACGTATCCCACTACGTTACAGGGGTTGGCGCCAGCAGCAAGTGGCATGCCGTGCCAGAAAACTTTGCCCCCGCTTACCTAGTGGCGGACTTCTGGGGGGAGGCGTGGCGGGGGTTCCGCCGGCATAGATCATGGGTCCAGGGGCGAGATGGGGCTCGGGCCTGTGCTAGAGGAGTACAGGGCATTGCGGTTCCCAGGCTGCCGCTTCCGCCCCAATAGAGAGAGGGGCCCGAACCTGGGAGTAGCGTCCCAGGAGGTCTGCCTTCTATCAGTGGGTGTATAATGGCGGGATAGTTGCAGTGCCAAGACGCGCTTGGAGGGTGTCCCTGCAGCTGTCCTGGCAGGGTGCCCCGAGGCCACTACCACAGCCACTGGTAAAGCTGGTGGGCTAGGGGTCCCAGATCCATTGCTCTGGACCTGGGATTGTGCGGTGAGTGGGACCTGTGCTGTGTCTGTCCCCATTTATTAATCACTGAAGATTACAAAACAAAAAAGGTTTCAAAGCAAGCCTGAGGACAGTAAATCACCCTATGGGGATGAGGGTGGGTTCATGGAATGTGGGAAGTTTGAGGGGAAGAGCAGGGGAAGTCGTTGAGGCATTCAGTAGGAGTGTGGGTGGACGTGGCGTGTTTGCAGGAAGTCCGGTACAGGGGTGGATCAGCCATGAAAGATTGTTGGGAAGGACTGTTGCTATAAGTTGTTTTGGCAGGGGAGGACAGACGGATATGGGAGGTGTTGGTGTGATGGTTGCGTGAGAAATGGGTGGAATATGTTATGAATGTTTTGAGAGTAAGCTTATAGGATATTGGTTGTGAAAATTCTGTTGGGAAGAAAGATAGCTGTGATTATATCGGCATATGCTCCACAGGCAGGATTGGATGAATCAGAGAAAGATAGATTTTGGGATGATTTAATACGTGTAGTGGGTGGTATGCGGGATGATGAGATAGTGATTTTGGGAGGGGACTTAAATGGTCATGTAGGTGAAGCAGCCCAAAGTTATGAAGGAGTGCATGGGGGCTGTGCATATGGTCTAAGGAATGCAGAAGGGGAAAAAGGATACTCGAGTTTGGGGAGGCAACTGGACATGATTGTGTGCAAACACATATTTTAGGAAAAGAGACAGTAGGTTAATTACATGTATGAGTCTGGGGGAAATAGCAGTCAGATAGATTATTTTCTGGTTAGGAGGGCCGGTAGGAGGTTAGTGAGGGATGTTAAAGTTATAGGAAGTGAGGAGGTGTGCAGCAGCAACAAACTACTGATTTGTGATATGGTGCTTAAAGAACAAATGATGAAAAAGAGGACTCTATGTACCTAGGAGGAAAATATGGAAGCTGAAAAACCAAGTAGTAAGGGATGCCTTCTATAGCGAGTTGAGGAGAGTGGTGGCTGAACAGGAGCTGTGTAGACAGAGGCGTTAATGAACAGTACAGAGCCCCTCAAGAACAATTTCTTGAGAGTTACTGATGTAACATGCGGCTGGACAAGAGGGACCACCAAGACATAAAGCTAACTTCATGGTGGGATGAGGGTGTAGAAGCTGCAATTAAGGAGAAAAGAAGGCTTTTTCCGGGAATGGAAGAAGGGTGGTAGCAAAGAGGAATATTTGGCTGCCAAGCGTAGGGCTAGGAGAGAGGTATACAGGGCAAAGTCTGAGTCACAGAGACAATTACTTGATAACCTAAATCATGGGGAAAGGAAAAAATATATTTAGGGTGGCAGGTCAGGTGAAGAGGAGATAATCTGGATATCATAGGTGAGCAGTGTGTGAAGAATGAGATGAAGGAAGGGTAGTGGTGAACAGTGAGTGATATTAAAGATGCATGGAGAGGAGAGCATTATAACCGGTTGTTGAATGAGGAGTTTGACTGGGACAGGAAGGTTTGGGAGCCAGCAGATCTGCAGTGTCTGGCCCTTGGCCTTTGATTGATACTGCTACTGTGAGTGAGGCAATAGGCAGGATGAGGGTGGGGAAGGCAGCAGGTGTGTCTGGGTTGACTGCCGAAATGTTAGTTAGGCCTCAGGCGATAGTAGGGGTGAGTTTAGTCACTGACCTGATAAATAGGATTATTTATGAGTGTGTTGTCCCAGATGATTGGCTGAAGAGTGTAATTGTAAATGTGTATAAAGGGAAGGGTGATGCCCTGGAAAGAGGGAATTATAGAGGTATAAAGCTTTTAGATCAGATAATGAAGGTAATGGAGAGAGTTTTAGAAGGTATGATTAGAGAAAGAGTGAATATTGATGAGATGCAGTTTGGGTTTATGCCAGGTAGGGGGACCACTGATGCCATATTCATTGTTCGACAGCTTCAGGAAAAATATATTGGTAGGAGAAGGGATCTTTATTTTGTTTTTGTTGATTTGGAAAAGGCCTTTGACAGAGTCCCTAGAGAGGTGGTGAAGTGGGCAATGAGAAAGCTTGGCTTGGAGGAGTGGCTGGTTAGGGTGGTTATGGCCATGTAT